>NC_029780.3:68538997-68539215 GCF_000817695.3 Arachis duranensis | reverse complement strand
GAACGCGTGACTGACAACCACTTCCGTTCTACCTTAGACCGAACGCATATCTCTTAGATTCCTTAATCAGAATCTTCGTGGGATAAGCTAGAATTGATGGCGGCATTCATGAGAATATGAAAAGTCTAAACCTTGTCTGTGGTATTCCGAGTAGGATTCAGGGATTGAATGACTGTGACGAGCTTCAAACTCGCGATTGTTGGGCATGATGACAAACG
>NC_029780.3:68537677-68538515 GCF_000817695.3 Arachis duranensis | reverse complement strand
CCTGCTGAAGCTTGGCTAGCCATGTCTAATTCCTTTAGACTGAAGCTTTAGATTAACATTACATGATTCCTGGAATTCTTATTAAAAATTTTGAATCTCTTTATTTTCTTCTCCATATAATTTTCGAAAAAACAAAAAAAATTACAAAATCATAAAAAACCAAAAATATTTCTTGTTTGAGTCTAGTGTCTCATTTTAAGTTTGGTGTCAATTACATGCATTCTTTGAATTCAATCATGTGTCTTCATTGATCTTCAAGTTGTTCTTGATGATTTCATTGTTCTGATCTTTAAATTCTCTTGTCTTGAGTGTTTTGTTGTTTCTCATATGCATTCTCAACTTGTTGGTGTCAGTAGTATACAAACTTCTAAGTTTGGTGTCTTGCATGCATTGTTTATTTGATCTTAGTTTCATTTTGATTATTCCTTATTATTAAAATTCCAAAAAATAATTTTTAATTTGTGTCTTTTCAAGTCAATAATACAGAGAATTGAAGATTCAGAACATACAGCAGAGGAATTACACAGAAAAAGCTGGGCGTTCAAAACGCCCAGTGAAGAAGGAAAACTGGCATTTAAACGCCAGCCAGGATACCTGGCTGGGCGTTTAACGCCTAAAAGGGTAGCATTTTGGGCGTTAAACGCCAGAATGTATACCATTATGGGTGTTTAATGCCAGGATGGCACAAGAGGGAAGATTTTGTTTTCAATTCAATTTTTTTTCAATTTTTCAAAACTTTTCAAAATCAAATCTTTTTCAAATCATATCTTTTCAATCATATATTTTCAAAATCAATTTCTTTCCATTATACTTGCTAACAATTAATGATTTGATTCAA
>NC_029780.3:68537155-68537526 GCF_000817695.3 Arachis duranensis | reverse complement strand
TTGTTTTTCAATCATATCTTCTCAATCATATCTTTTTAAAACTATATATTTTCAATCATATCCTCTTAATCACATCTTTTTTCAAAAATAGTTTTCAATCATATTTTTTGATTTCTAATTTCAAAATCTTTTTCAAAAATCACTTTACTTCTTTCTCAATCTTAGTCTTCGAAAATCATCAATCAATTTTCAAATATCTTTTTCAAAATCTTTTAACTTATTTTCGAAAATTTCTTCCCTTCTTCTCACATCCTAATTCTTCTACCTCCTCCTTCTATTCCTCTGACACCTCAAGGAATCTCTATACTGTGACATAGAGGATTCCATATTTTCTTGTTCTCTTCTCTTTCATATGAGCAGGAGCAAAGACA
>NC_029780.3:68536615-68537102 GCF_000817695.3 Arachis duranensis | reverse complement strand
CTGATCCTGAACCTGAAAGGACCTTGAAGAGAAAGCTAAGAGAAGCAAAGGCACAACTCTCTTTAGAGCACCTGACCGAATTCTTCAGGGAAGAAGAACAAATGGCAGCCGAAAACAACAACAATGCCAACAATGCAAGGAAGGTGCTGGGTGACTTCACTGCACCTACTCCCGACTTCTATGGGAGAAGCATCTCTATCCCTGCCATTGGAGCAAACAAATTTGAGCTTAAGCCTCAATTAGTTTCTCTAATGCAACAGAATTGCAAGTTCCATGGACTTCCATTGGAAGATCCTCATCAGTTTTTAGCTAAATTCTTGCAAATCTGTGACACTGTCAAGACCAATGGAGTTAACCCTGAGGTCTACAGACTTATGCTATTCCCTTTTGCTGTAAGAGACAGAGCTAGAGCATGGTTGGATTCTCAACCTAAAGAAAGCCTGGACTCTTGGGAAAAGCTAGTCAATGCCTTCTTGGCAAAGTTCTT
>NC_029780.3:68533741-68535948 GCF_000817695.3 Arachis duranensis | reverse complement strand
TGGCCTCCAATGAGTTCCCTAATGAGGAACCATGGGAATCTGAGGCTCACACTGAGACCATAGAGATTCCATTGGATTTACTTCTGCCATTCATGAGCTTTGATGAGTATTCTTCCTCTGAAGAGGATGAAGATATCACTGAAGAGCAAGTTGCCAAGTACCTTGGAGCAATCATGAAGCTAAATGACAAGTTATTTGGTAATGAGACTTGGGAGAATGAACCTCCTTTGCTCACCAAAGAACTGGATGACTTGACTAGGCAGAGATTACCTCAAAAGAGACAGGATCCTGGGAAGTTTTCAATACCTTGTACCATAGGCACCATGACCTTTGAGAAGGCTCTGTGTGACCTAGGGTCAAGCATAAACCTTATGCCTCTCTCTGTAATGGAGAAGCTAGGGATCTTTGAGGTACAAGCTACAAAAATCTCATTAGAGATGGCAGACAATTCACGAAAACAAGCCTATGGACTTGTAGAGGATGTTCTGGTAAAAATTGAAGAACATTACATCCCTGCTGATTTCATAGTCCTAGAGACTGAGAAGTGCATGGATGAATCCATCATCCATGGCAGACCCTTCCTAGCCACAGCAAAGGCTGTGATTGATGTTGACAGAGGAGAATTGATCATTCAAGTGAATGAAGAATCTCTTGTGTTTAAGGCTCAAGGATATCCCTCTGTAACCATGGAGAGGAAGCATGAAGAGCTTCTCTCAAAACAGAGTCAAACAGAGTCCCCACAGTCAAACTCTAAGTTTGGTGTTGGGAAGCCACAACCGAATTCTAAGTTTGGTGTTTAACCCCCACATCAAACTCTAAGTTTGGTGTTGGGAGGTTTCTATTGCTTGATTTCAGGACCAAAGGAAGTAAGGAATGGGAGGTAACTTGCAAAGTTAAGGAGAAAAGTGATTGCCAAAAACACTCTCAAAAGCCATCAATGTCCACGTTAAAGAGTCACGTTAACTAAGTTAACGTGAACTCTAACGTGGAGAAGAGAAGTTGAGCCAACGTTAGTGACACTTAACATTGTCACTAACGTTGGCAATTGTTCACAAATGGCCACGTTAGAGCCACGTTAACCTAGTTAACGTGGCCTCTAACGTTAAAGGGGGAAGTGGTTAACGTGGGAGCTAACGTAAGAGATGGAGAGTTGTCGACAACGTTTGTGACACTCAACATTGTCACTAACGTTGGCCTAAGGTGGAAAGAGCCACGTTAACTCCCACGTTAACTTGGTTAACGTGGGAGCTAACATAAGAGATGGAGAGTTGTCGACAACATTAGTGACACTCAACATTGTCACTAACGTTGGAGCAACCACATAACCCCCAAGAGCCACGTTAACTTGGTTAACGTGGAAGCTAACGATGAGGAATGAAGAATGAGCCAACGTTAGTGACACTCAACATTGTCACTATCGTTGGGATGGCTAAGAATGGCC
The DNA here is from genome assembly GCF_000817695.3 of Arachis duranensis. Lineage (NCBI taxonomy): Eukaryota > Viridiplantae > Streptophyta > Magnoliopsida > Fabales > Fabaceae > Arachis > Arachis duranensis. Next base: position 68,534,507 of record NC_029780.3, on the reverse strand, counting down.
ACGTTAGAAGCCACGTTAACGTAGTTAACGTGGACTCTAACGTGAGACCTAGGGGCACACTTGAACGTTAGTGACAATGTTGAGTGTCACTAACGTTCTCGAAGGTTGGCAAAAGCCACGTTAGAAGCCACGTTAACCTAGTTAACGTGGACTCTAACGTGAGACCTAGGGGCACACTTGAACGTTAGTGACAATGTTGAGTGTCACTAACGTTCTCGAAGACTAACAAGGCAACGGTAAAAGCCACGTTAACCCAGTTAACGTGGGCTCTAACGTGAGGCAAAGGGGTGCATGGCAACGTTAGTGACAATGTTAAGTGTCACTAATGTTCTCGAACTTGTATTTTCATTAAATGTTAAACACCCCTAACGTCTTGAGCTAAAGTCTCTGCCCACTTCACACCTTCTCTCTGCAAGTAAGCCAAGCCCAATTGAAGAAAGGAACTGCTTCGAGCTCAAAGATCCAGAGGCCCAAGACTTGAAGAGCTAACTAGAAGCTGAGAATAGTAGTATATATAGGAGTAGTTTTGAAATAGAGAGGAGCTTTTGGGGGAGGAGCTAGAAAAGAGAACTACTCTTTGTATTTACTTTCTTTGAAATTCTAGCTTTATGATGTATTCTCCATCTTTGATTTTGATTTCTAGAGCTATAAACAACTAAACCCCTTTCATTGGGTTAGGGAGCTCTGTTGTAATTTGATGGATCAATACTAATTTTCTTATTCTTCTTCTATCTTTCCTTTTGATTTTACTTGAAAGCCTTCGATT
>NC_029780.3:68525876-68533568 GCF_000817695.3 Arachis duranensis | reverse complement strand
GAAATGCTTTCTCATGCTGGACCAAATTGAGTGTGGATGGGTATGTGACTATAACCCTCTAAGCATTTTGATTTGGGAAGTGCATGTGGTATAATCAGTGACCACACTTCATCTCTTCTCATGAGCAATTGACCAAGGAATTGGCTATTGATCAAGATTTGAGAGATTGAATTGCAAGAAATTGTGATTCAATCACTTAAGATTGCCAAGTAGATCAATGAGTGCGTTGATTGAGGAAGAGATGAAAATGAAATTGATCCGGAGAATGCAACATCTCCTAAGCCCAATGAACTCCCCATTTCTGATCTTACCCATTCTCTTTATTTTCTGCAATTTACTTTTATGAGCAATTCCCCCATTCCCATTTACAATTCTGCTATTTACTTTCAGTCATTTACTTTTCTGCCATTTTAATTTCTGCAATTATCAACTCTATTCATGGATTTGCTCAACTAGATCATTCCTCTAATTAAAGTTGCTTGATCAATCAATCCCTGTGGGATTCGACCTCACTCTATTGTGAGTTTTTACTTGACGACAAATTCGGTACACTTGCCGAATGAGAATTTGTTGAGAGACAAGTTTTACCCCGATCAAGTTTATGGCGCCGTTGCTGGGGATTGATTATGCATCGACAATGATTACGTTAGAGGATCACTAGATTGAGCATTTGTATTTTGTTTGATTTAATTTTCTGTTTGGTTAATTTGCTTTCCATCTTAGTTTAATTCTTCCCCTCCCCTGTTTTTTAGTTTTTCTTTGCTATTTACAATTCAGTTCACTAACCCACTAATTTTTTGATATATTGCATCATTGACACTAACAAGTAATTCTAACAAGATACTTTCTGTATTGCTTTTCTTGCTTGTACTCTGTTGGTTGTATGACAGGGAGAAGAAGCGGAGCTTCAACTTCCTTTGATTTTGAACCTGAGAGAACCTTCTTAAGATTAAGAAGGGAGGCAAAAGAAAAACGTGTAGTGGGTGCTGAAGAAGAGGAGGAACACTGTGAAGAATACTTTGAAACAACCATGGAAGACCATCGTGAGGAAGAGGTTCACAACCATGGTGAAGAAGGTAGAGCAAATCCTGGTGGGGAAGATAGAGGAGTCTTGGGCTCTTACATCAACCCAAACCCAGGGAATTGCGGAAGCAGCATCCAAAAACCAACCATCCATGCCAACAACTTTGAACTAAAGCCACAACTCATCACCCTTGTTTAGAACAATTGCTCATTCGGAGGAGGTGTCCAAGAAGACCCCAACCAACACTTAAACACATTCCTGAGAATATGTGACACAGTGAAGTCCAATGGCGTTCAACCTGACGCCTATAGACTGTTGTTGTTCCCATTCTCTCTCAGAGACAAGGCAACCAAGTGGTTGGAGTCTTTTCCAAAGGAGAGCTTGACAACTTGGGATGATGTTATGAACAAATTCTTGGCAAGATTTTACCCCCCTCAACGAGTCAATCGGCTGAGAGCTGAGGTCCAAACTTTCAGGCAACAAGATGGTGAGACTCTATATGAAGCATGAGAGAGGTTTAAAGACCTAACAAGGAGATGTCCATCTGATATGTTCAATGAATGGGTGCAGCTACACATTTTCTATGAAGGACTGTCATATGAATCTAAGAAGGCCGTAGACCATTCATTCGGAGGTTCTTTGAACAAGAAGAAGACCATTGAGGAAGCCATAGATGTCATTGAAACTGTAGCTGAGAATGACTACTTCTATGCTTCCGAAAGAGGGAACACTAGAGGAGTAATGGAGCTGAACAATGTAGATGCTCTGCTTGCTCAAAACAAGCTCATCGCCAAGCAGCTAGCTGACCTCACCAAGAAGATGGAGAGAAGTCAAGTAGCAGCGATCACCACTTCAACTCAATAGGAAGCAAGTGAAGAGGAAGAAGGCACTCAGGAGCAAGCCAACTACATTGGGAATTCACCTAGATACAACCATGATCCATACTCCAAGACATACAACCCTGGATGGAGGAATCACCCAAACTTTGGGTGGGGTAATCAACAAGACCAAGGCCAAGACCAGAGATGTCACAACCCCAACAACAATACAGCCCATTCCTTATTTAATGACCAAATCTCTAAAATTGAAACCCTGCTTGAGAGCATATGCAGAGACATCCAAGACAGTAAAGCATTCCGAGAGGAAGTGCAGTCAAATATGCAGAACCAAGATGCTGCCATTGAGAAGCTTGAAACACAAGTTGGTTACCTATTCAATCGGACTTATCGTAACAACAGAAGTAAAAAGGAGGAGTGTCAAGCTATCACTCTAAGGAGTGGGAAGGAACTGAAGGGATTTGACCAGAAGAAACTAGAAGAAGAGTCAATTGACGAAGGAGAAAGGCAAGATGGAGATCAGAGCCCAACTTCTAAAAGTCAAAAAGAAGAAGGGAAGCTGAAGCTGGATGTCCCGAGAGTTCCATACCCTCAGCAATTGAAGAAAAAGGGGGATGACAACCAATTTTTGAGATTTTTAGAAATCTTCAAAAAGCTACAAATCAACATACCCTTTGCTGAAGCAATAGAACAAATGCCTCTCTATGCCAAGTTCTTAAAGGAGCTCATGATTAAGAAGAGAAGCTGGAAGAACAACGAAACTGTGATACTGACCGAAGAATGCAATGCTATCATTCAGCACAAATTACCCCAGAAATTGAAGGATCCAGGGAGTTTTCAGATCCCCTGTGTCATAGGTGAGATCATGGTAGAGAAGGCTCTTTGTGACCTAGGAGCCAGCATCAATTTGATGTCAGTAGCTATGATGAGGAACATGAAGATCGAAGAGGCTAAACCAACAAAGATGGCCCTACAATTGGCAGACCGATCATTCAAGTTCCCTCACGGCATAGTAGAGGATTTGTTGGTAAAGGTGGGAGAGTTTATATTCCCAGCAGATTTTGTGGTCCTAGATATGCAAGAGGAACCCAAGGCTTCCATTATCCTGGGGAGGCCCTTTTTGGCCACTGCAGGAGCTGTCATTGACGTCTAAAAAGGTGACCTCACCTTGAGATTACACAATGAAGAGATGACCTTCAACGTATTCAAGGCCATGAGTTACCCACCAGAGCAATTCGGGGAATGCATGAGGTTAGATGCGCTTGAGGAAGAAGTACATGAGGACTTTGAGGAAGAAGAACCTGAAGAGCCAGAGAGGGTAGTAGGGGAGGAATATGAATCCAGTGAAGAGGTTACAGCAACAGAAATTCATAAACAAGAAGCACCCAAGGTGGAAAATCAAAAGTCAGAGGCACCAAAGCTGGAGCTCAAAGTACTGCCACCTACTCTCAAATATGCATATTTGGGGAAAAACGGAAGTTACCCAGTAATCATAAGCTCATCCCTCAACCAGGATCAAATGATCATAAGCTCATCCCTCAGCCAGAATCAAGAGGATGAACTACTCCAAGTATTGAGGAAGCACAAGGATGCCATTGGATGGACTCTTGCTGACTTAAAAGGAATTAGTTCAACCATATGCATGCATAAGATACTGCTAGAAGAGGATGCCAAACCGTCCATTCAATCTCAAAGGAGGCTGAACCTAATCATGAAAGAGGTGGTGCAGAAATAAGTTATGAAGTTATGGCAGGGAGGGGTGATCTACCCTATCTCAGACATCCCATGGGTCAGCCCTGTACATGTTGTCCCAAAGAAGGGAGGAATAACTGTAGTTCCGAATGAGAGGAACGAATTAATTCCTACAAGGACTGTCATTGGATGGCGGATGTGCATAGACTACAAAAAACTCAATGAAGCTACACGAAATGATCATTTCCCGCTTCCATTCATGGACCAGATGTTGGAACGACTTGCAGGCCATGCATTTTATTGTTTTCTCGATGGCTATTCAGGATATAACCAAATAGTGGTTGATCCTAGAGACCAAGAGAAAACATAAGGTTTCTAACCAGGGTATTGAGGTGGACAGAGCTAAAGTGGAAATTATTGAAAAACTTCCTCCACCCGGTGATGTCAAGGCAATTAGGAGCTTTTTAGGGCATGCAGGTTTTTACAGAAGGTTTATTAAGAATTTTTCAAAGATAGCAAAGCCCTTAAGCAATCTCCTTGTAGCTGACACACCATTTGTCTTCGATGAAACATGCATGTTGGCTTTTAAGAACTTGAAAATGAGGCTATCCTCTGCACCTATCATCTCCCCACCTGATTGGAACTTACCTTTTGAACTAATGTGTGATGCATCTGATTATGCAATAGGGGCAGTGTTAGGATAGAGAAAAGATAGCTTAGTCCATGTGATATACTATGCCAGCAAGGTCCTTAATGATGCTCAAAGAAATTATACCACAACCGAAAAGGAACTGTTGGCAATAGTCTTCGCATTTGACAAGTTTAGATCATACCTCATTGGTGCAAAAGTGATTGTTTTCACAGATCACACAGCACTTAAAATATTTGTTTGCTAAGCAGGAATCGAAACCAAGACTAATAAGATGGATCTTATTGTTGCAGGAATTTGATATTGAAATCAGAGACAAGAAAGGAGTGGAGAACAAGCTAGCAGATCACCTCTCCAGAATCCCTCAGGATGGAGGTGGGGCACATGATACTCAAGGCACCGTTTGGTTGATGTCTGTGTATGCCAAAGACAGAGACACGGTGGGACGTGTTCTTTGTTTGGCACGTGAGACACAAATTAAGAAAGACACGGTGACACAAAGATACCCACAAAAAACATGTATTTTGTGTCTAATTAGTTGAGACACTTCTTTTTAAGTTGAGACATGGAAAATTTTTACCATTTTATCCCTTCAACCTAATTTTTTTTTCTTCAACCATTCTTCGTTTCCTCTCTCAGCCTCCATTGTTGTTGCCCGATTTGGGTTTCAATGGCGTCGCTTCCATCCTCTCTTTGGTGGCACTGTTTGTCTTCTGTTTTCTCCTTGCAGGTGGCGTCACCGCAAATAAGAAAGTCTCTCTGCCTCACCCTTTGATCAGCATCAACAACGACCGTGTAACAACGAAGACGCTCTCCCCCATTCGTATTTTGTTCTTCTTCTCTTCATCTTCTTTTCATTCTTCTCCACTTCTTTCTTTTTTTGGTCCTGTCCTTTCATCTTTCCTCATTTTCATCTTCTTTTCATTCTTCTCCACTTCTTTCTTTTTTTTTCATTTACTCTGTTGCCTTATTCTACTCTCAGATTCAATTTGTATTTGTTTTAAAACTTTTTTAATAAAATATTTGAATGTTTGTATTATTCAATTAGAATGTTATTGAAGCATTTTTGTTTATTTTATAAATATTAAATTTCGGATTAAATTTTATTTGTGGTGTTCTTTGCCATGGATGAGGTGATAACTTATTCTGTATTTGGATTGATAGAGATTTGTGTTTGTTATGCTAATTTTTAGCAATTTTGGGTAAATTCTTTATGTTTATGAGGTTGATTTTATTTTGGATGAAGAATTACCAAAAATTAGAAAAAATCTGTGTTGGTCTTGAAGATGATGATGCCATGGTAAATTGTGATGATTTTGAAGGGGTATGAAAAGCCAGAAGTGGTGATGGTGATACTGGAATGAATGGGGTAAAATTGACTTTTTAATAAAATTGTGAATGGTGTGTTCTGTCCATGTCTTAATTATCAAACAGAATACAAAATTAATGTCTTCTTGTGTCTATATACTCTTGTGTATTTGTGTCTATGTCTTCATAATTTTAAGACATAAACCAAACACAGTCCAAGTGAACGAGCTCTTCCCTGATGAGCAGTTGATGATAGTTCATAAGGCTCCATGGTTTGCAGACATAGCCAACTTCAAGGCAACTGGGGCTTTACCACCAGAGATACATAAACATCAGAAAAGAAAGCTCATGAATGATGCAAAATACTTTGTCTGGGATGAGCCATATCTCTTCAAGAAGTGTTCAGATGGAGTCCTCAGAAGATGTGTTTCGGAAGAAGAAGGACGAGAGGTGCTATGGAATTGCCACAGCTCAAGTTATGGAGGCCACTTTGGAGGGGACAGAACTGCAGCAAAGGTTCTACAAAGTGGGTTCTTTTGGCCAACCCTTTTCAAGGACGCCAAAGAACTGGTAAAAAGTTGCAACGAATGCCAAAGAGCGGGAAATTTGCCCAAAAGAAATGCCATGCCACAAAATTTCATTCTAGAGCTGGAACTGTTTGATGTGTGGGGAATAGATTTCATGGGGCCATTTCCAACTTCATATGCAAACAAGTACATCTTAGTAGCTGTGGATTATGTCTCCAAGTGGGTGGAGGCAATTGCAACTCCAACAAATGATAACAAGGTGGTTATGAACTTCCTCAGGAAGAATATCTTTAGCTGGTTTGGAGTCCCAAGAGCCCTCATCAGTGATGGAGGGAGCCATTTTTGTAACAGACCATTGGTCAAAGAAGCTGGATGATGCTCTTTGGACATACAGAGCAGCATTCAAAACACCACTTGGAATGTCCCCATATCAGCTGGTGTACGGTAAAGCCTGTCACTTACCACTGGAGCTAGAACACAAAGCTTTATGGGCTATCAAGATACTAAATTTTGATAGCATTGCTGCTGGTGCAAAGAGAATTCTGCAACTGCAAGAGATGGAGGAATTCAGGTCACAAGCCTATGAGAATACCAAGATGTACAAGGAGAAGGCAAAGAGAAGACATGACTCACATCTTGCACCCAGAAGTTTCGAAAGGGGGCAGCGAGTACTCCTATACAATTCCAAACTAAGACTGTTCCCAGGAAAACTCAAATCAAGGTGGTCCGGGCCCTTTCTTGTCACAAAGGTCTCGCCGTACGGGCACATAGAAGTCATGGATGAAGGGTCAGAAAGGACTTTTACAGTGAATGGACAAAGACTCAAGAATTATCTGGGCAACATGGGGGAAAACCCCAGAATGAAATACCATCTCAAGTGAGTGAGGACTCGTCGAGCTAGCGACGATAAAAAAAGCGCTTTGTTGGGAGGCAACCCAACCTCAGGTAGTCATTGTCATCTTCATTTCAATAAAAATCACAAGTTGTTTCCCCTGTATTGCAAGGAGCTAAGTTTGGTGTTTCACACCAGAACAATCAAAAGAGACAGTGTAATTCTAAGTTTGGTGTTCCACCAAAAGGACATTTAGTTAGAATTACACCTGCTCCCAAAACACATTGCTAGCTCTAACCAATTGAGGGAAGCCACTTAGATGTAGTTAGACTTTAGTTAATCATTGTTCTGTTAACAACAAGATATGAGTTATCAGCATATGTGCAAGATTGTGTACTAAACAAGGAACTAAGTTTGGTGTTCACACACCAAATCAAGTTCATAAGACACAAGCACATGCAAGCTAATTATTCCTCAAGTGCTTTGGGAACAAGCAACTTCCAATAACTTTACAAGAACCTTATGGTGCCCCTTCACTCAAGGAAGCAAAGAGCAAGAGGAGAACGAAAAGAAGGTGATTAGAAGTTGTCACCTGAAGGTTGTATTGTCACTTAATTCCATATATTTACAGTTCGAACATTAGAAGCTCAAATGCAATCTTGATTAATGATTACCAGTGAGGCCTAAACATGTTTTTTTTAACTCTACCTTTTTTGTTGAGCATGGCCTGTGATTCTGGTTTAAGTGTCACTGCATCTTTCCCTTATTTACTTGTAAGCTTGTCTATTTGTTTGAAGAAGGGAATGTTTTATGTTTTAAAAGAG
>NC_029780.3:68525159-68525752 GCF_000817695.3 Arachis duranensis | reverse complement strand
GAGAAAAGGGAAAGAATAAGGGAAGTGAAAAACAAAAGAAAAAGAGTAAGCAATAAGGCTAGGCACCAATGGTTTACCCTAAGACATGTGTCTGTGGTGCTCCTGTGTGAGGGATCTACTTGGATGACTAAGCTCTTTGGGGTGCTTCATCACCTGGTAACTTGGGTTAACTAACCCGGGATTATCAGCTGAGAATCCACTATCAAGAGTAACCCTTACCACAGAGCATTTAGTAACCCAAAGAGGTGCTGGACACCAAGGTCTGAAGGAAAGAAAATAAATAAACTATATGCCTGTGGTGTGTATGTATGGGGGAGAGACTTGAGTAAGTAAGTCCTTAGGGGTGCTTCAATACCTAGCACCTTGAACCAACTGGTTCGGGAGTGTTGGCTGAAAGCTTATCCTAAAGAGTTGCCCCCTTACAAAACACTTAGCCTAATAACACAAACAAGCCCTTGAAATAACAATAAAAGGATCAATAAATACAGGTCTCATGGGACATAACAAAGTGAGTAATTTAGGAGATGATAAAGGTCTGAAAGCCAGTAGTGGAATGAACCTAAGTTGCTATGCATGAAACCACCATAAAATCA
>NC_029780.3:68486367-68523941 GCF_000817695.3 Arachis duranensis | reverse complement strand
CGTCTTGAGCTAAAGTCTCTGCCCACTTCACACTTTCTCTCTGCAAGTAAGCCAAGCCCAATTGAAGAAAGGAACTGCTTCGAGCTCAAAGATCTAGAGGCCCAAGACTTGAAGAGCTAACTAGAAGCTGAGAAGAGTAGTATATATAGGAGTAGTTTTGAAATAGAGAGGAGCTTTTGGGGGAGGAGCTAGAAAAGAGAACTACTCTTTGTATTTACTTTCATTGCAATTCTAGCTTTATGATGTATTCTCCATCTTTGATTTTGATTTCTAGAGCTATGAACAACTAAACCCCTTTCATTGGGTTAGGGAGCTCTGTTGTAATTTGATGGATCAATACTAATTTTCTTATTCTTCTTCTATCTTTCCTTTTGATTTTACTTGAAAGCCTTTGATCTTTATCCAATTGGATAGTGATCTTGGAAAAGATTACTTTTATGAGCAATTCCCCCATTCCCATTTACAATTCTGCTATTTACTTTCAGTCATTTACTTTCCTGCCATTTTAATTTCTGCAATTATCAACTCTATTCATGGATTCGCTCAACTAGATCATTCCTCTAATTAAAGTTGCTTGATCAATCAATCCCTGTGGGATTCGACCTCACTCTATTGTGAGTTTTTACTTGACGACAAATTCGGTACACTTGCCGAATGGGAATTTGTTGAGAGACAAGTTTTACCCCGATCAGTTCCAACATGGCTCTGAGTATTTGTGAGGCTCCATGAGAGCCCACTGTCAAGCTACTGACATTAAAGAAGCGTTTGTTGGGAGGCAACCCAATGTTATATTTATCTATATTTTCTTTGTTATTTTATATTTTTTGTAGGTTGATGATCATGGAAAGTCACAAAATCAATTGAAAAAGCAAAAACAGAATGAAAAATAGAAAGAAAAACAGCACACCGTGGAGGAAAACTTGCTGGCGTTTAAACGCCAGTAAGGGCAGCAAATGGGCATTTAACGCCCAGTCTGGCACCATTCTGGGCATTTAACGCCAGAAAGGGGCACCAGACTGGCGTTAAACGCCAGGAAAGGGCAAGAAGCTGGCGTTAAACGCCAGAAATGGGCACCAGCCCGGCGTTTAACGCCAGAATTGGCATAAAGAGCAATTTTACTCGCCACTTGGTGCAGGGATGAATTTTCCTTGACACCTCAGGATCTGTGGACCCCACAGGATCCCCACCTACCCCACCACTCTCTCTCTTCTTCACCCATTCACCAACCACCTCCATCTCCTCTATGTCTTCTTCTTCTACTCTCTTCTTTCTTCTTTTGCTCGAGGACGAGCAAAACCTCTAAGTTTGGTTTGGTAAAAGCATTGCTTTTTGTTTTTCCATAACCATTTATGGCATCTAAGGCCAGAGAAACCTCTAGAAAGAGGAAAGGGAAGGCAAAAGCTTCCACCTCCGAGTCATGGGAGATGGAGAGATTCATCTCAAGGGTGCATCAAGACCATTTCTATGAAGTTGTGGCCAAGAAGAAGGTGATCCCGGAGGTCCCTTTCAAACTCAAAAAGGGTCAACTTTGATCAAAGGTTGGACCAAGTCCTCATAGACATTTGTGAAGAGGGCGCTCAATGGAAGAGAGATTCAAGAGGGAAGCCGGTTCAACTGAGAAGGCATGACCTCAAACCCGCGGCTAGGGGATTGTTGAAGTTTATCCAACGCTCAATCATTCCCACTAGCAACCGGTCCGAAGTTACTATAGCCCGGGCTATCATGATTCATAGCATCATGATTGGAGATGAAGTAGAAGTTCATGAGGTTATATCCCAAGAACTTTATAAGGTGGCGGACAAGTCCTTTACCTTGGCAAGGTTAGCTTTCCCTCATTTCATTTGTCACCTCTGTTATTCAGTTGGAATTGACATAGAGAGAGACACCCTCATTGATGAAGACAAGCCCATCACTAAGAAGAGGATGGAGCAAACAAGAGATCGCACTCACATGCACTTTCCTCCACAAAACTATTGGGAGCAAATCAACACCTCCCTAGGAGAATTGAGTTCCAACATGGGACAACTAAGGGTGGAGCACCAAGAACATTCCATTCTCCTCCATGAAATTAGAGAAGATCAAAGAATCATGAGAGAGGAGCAACAAAGGCAAGGAAGAGACATTGAGGAGCTCAAGCACTCCATAAGATCTTCAAGATGAAGAACAAGCCGCCATCACTAAGGTGGATCCGTTCTTTAACTTCCTTGTTCTTTATTTTCCTGTTTTTTGAAAATTATGCTTATGTTTATCCATGTTTGTGTCTTATGATCATTAGTGTCTTAGTGTCTATGCCTTAAAGTTATGAATGTCCTATGAATCCATCACTCTTCTTAAATGAAAAATGTTCTCAATTGAAAAAGAGAAGAATTGCATGAATATTGAATTTTATAGCAGATTAATTATTTTGATGTGGAGGCAATACTTTGACTTCTGAATGTATGCTTGAACAATGCATATGTCTTTTGAATTTGTTGTTCATGAATGTTGGCTCTTGAAAGAATGATGAAAAAGGAGACATGTTACTGAAGATCTGAAAAATCACAAAAATGATTCTTGAAGCAAGAAAAAGCAGTGAATTCAAAAAAAAATGAAAAAAAGGGGAAAAGAAAAATAAATAATAAAGTTGTGATCCAAGGCAAAAAGAGTGTGCTAAAGAACCCTGGACACCTCTAATTGGGGACTCTAGCAAAGCTGAGTCACAATCTGAAAAGGTTCACCCAGTTATGTGTCTGTGGCATGTATGTATCCTGTGATAATACTGGAAAACAGAGTGCTTTGGGCCACAGCCAAGACTCATAAAGTAGCTATGTTCAAGAATTATCATACTTAACTAGGAGAATCAATAACACTATCTGGATTCTGAGTTACTAGAGAAGCCAATCATTCATTTCAAAAGATAAAGTGAGATGCCAAAATTGTTCAGAGGCAAAAAGCTAAAGCCCCGCTCATCTAATTAATACTGATCTTCATAGATGTTTTTGGAATTCATTGCATATTCTCTTCTATTTATCTTATTTGATCTTCAGTTACTTGAGGACAAGCAACAATTTAAGTTTGGTGTTGTGATGAGCGGATAATTTGTACGCTTTTTGGCATTGTTTTTAGTATGTTTTAGTTAGTTTTTATTATACTTTTATTAGTTTTTAGTTAAAATTCACTTTTCTGGACTTTACTATGAGTTTGTGTGTTTTTCTGTGATTTCAGGTATTTTCTGGCTGAAATTGAGGGACCTGAGCAAAAATCTGATTCAGAGGCTGAAAAGGACTGCAGATGCTGTTGGATTCTGACCTCTCTGCACTCGAAGTGAATTCTCTGGAGTTACAGAAGCCCAATTGGCGCGCTCTCAACTGCGTTGGAAATTAGACATCATGGGCTTTCCAGCAATATATAATAGTCCATAATTTGCCGGAGATTTGATGGCCCAAACAGGCGTTCCAAGTCAGCTCAAGAATTTTGGCGTAAAACGCCGGAACTGACACAAGAATGGTAGTTAAACGCCCAAACTGGCACAAAAGCTGGCGTTTAACTCCAAGAAGAGTCTCTACACGAAAATGCTTCAATTCTCAGCCCAAGCACACACCAAGTGGGCCCGGAAGTGGACTTTTATGTCATTTACTCATATTTGTAAACCCTAAGCTACTAGTTCTCTATAAGTAGGACCTTTTGCTATTGTACTTTCGTCTTTTGATCACTTGAATCTTTTGATCACTTTAGATCCTTAGATCATCTTTGGACGTCTAGTTCTTAGATTATTGGGGGCTGGCCTCTCGGCCATGCCTAGACCTTGTTCTTATGTATTTTCAACGGTGGAGTTTCTACACACCATAGATTAAGGTGTGGAGCTCTACTGTACCTCGAGTATTAATGCAATTACTATTGTTCTTCTATTCAATTCAGCTTATTCTTGTTCTAAGATACTCATTCGCACCCAAGAACATGATGAATGTGATGATTATGTGACGCTCATCATCATTCTCACTTATGAACGCGTGCCTGACAACTACTCCCGTTCTACAAGCAAACAAGGCTTGAATGTTTATCTCTTGGATTCCTTAATCGGAATCTTCGTGGTATAAGCTAGAATTGATGGTGGCATTCAAGAGAATCCGAAAGGTCTAAACCTTGTCTGTGGTATTCTGAGTAGGATTCAAGGATTGAATGACTGTGACGAGCCTCAAACTCGCAATTGTGGGGCGTTAGTGACAGACGCAAAAGAATCACTGGATTCTATTCCGACATGATCGAGAACCGACAGCTGAATAGCCGTGCTATGACAGAGCGTGTTGAACATTTTCACTGAGAGGATGGGAGGTAGCCATTGACAACGGTGAAACCCTACATACAGCTTGCCATGGAAAGGAGTAAGAAGGATTGGATGAAGACAGTAGAAAAGCAGAGAGACAGAAGGGACAAAGCATCTCCATATGCTTATCTGAAATTCTCACCAATGAATTGCATAAGTATCTCTATCTTTCTTTTATGCTTTATTCATAAATCATTCATAACCATTTGAATCTGCTTGACTGAGATTTACAAGATGACCATAGCTTGCTTCATACCAACAATCTCCGTGGGATCGACCCTTACTCGCGTAAGGTTTATTACATGGATGACCCAGTGCACTTGCTGGTTAGTTGTGCGAAGTTGTGATAAAGAGTTAAGATTGCAATTGAGCGTACCATGTTGATGGCGCCATTGATGATCACAATTTCATGCACCAATGTGCATACCAAGTTGAATGCCATTATTAGAGATCACAATTTCGTGCACCAAAGATCCAATGCTCTCTGAATGGCCCCCTCGGAGACAGGGACTTGCTTTTGACGAACATATACAGATTGCAGGGTAGGCAACTGAAAGTTGGAGTAGAATTCAACTACCCATGAGAGATTGGCTACCCGCGGCTGCCTCCTCAAGAATCCCACTGTCTCCTCTCGATGCGGAGCTCCACAAAATCAACAAGGTGTGTTGGAAGAATGAGTAGGTGCTCATTATTGTAGTTTCTCTTAACCAGGATAGGGAACATCTGCTCACAGTAGCAGTTAGTGAATCGTGCAGAGTCCCTAGTAGGAAAAGCTTTCTCTGTGTCATCAACTTTGATGATTCTCTTTATCCACTTTGTGGGCGGCTTGACGCTTGTAGAAGGTTGTGCCTTAGCCAAGGTTCTTTTAGTGCCTTGCCTTGCCAGTGTTTTGTCAGTAGCCTTCTCCTTTCCTTTCTTTGTACCCATCCTAAGGAAGAAAGAAAGAGGAAGAAAGTTAAATATAGATAGCTAGAATCGGAAGGAAGAAATTCTAAGTGAGAATAAATGTCCAAGGAAATAAACAATGTCGTGAGTGCATGGTAGCTACAACATGCAGGTAAGACATCAATGAAGATTATAAAGGTAGATCATACAACTAGATGCAAGAGGGATAATGACATGCAAGTAAGAGGCATGAGAAGCATAGCTTAAGCATCAAGTTCAATAATAAGTAGCACATGGAAGAAAAGCATGAGCATTGGTATGATGACAATTGTGAATGATATACTCCATGCATGTGGAAGGCAAGAGTTGTGAAAAAGAGGCATTGAAGTAGGAAGAATATGATAGAAAAGAATTCAAAATGCCATGTTAGCTTTTTCACAAAAACTTGGTATTCAAGTTAAAATAGGAATAAAAATAAGTAATCCAAGTGTATATGAGAGTCATATGATGCGTGAGCATCTTTCCTATCTTTTTCTAGTGAATTTGTATCTAATTTGTTGAGTTTAATAAAGAATTAATTATCTTTTAGCCAATATGGATGCTACTTTGAGTCTTTTGTAATTTTATTTATTTTAGGTAGCATTCAGCTGGATATGATGGAGTTTCTACAGCACAGGAACAAAAGGAGATGGTAGCAAGGAGCGACGCGTACGCATGCTTGACGCATGCGCGTGTTTTGGAGAAGTGCACAGCAATGTGTACGTGTGACCGAGCGTCCGCGTGACTTGCGAAAAAGACCATCGACGCGTACGCGTGAGTGACGCGGAGTAGTTAGTTAATTCTGATTTAAATTCAAATTTGATTTTAAAAAAGGAAAAGATATTATTTTAATTTTAAAATTAGATTTTAAATTAATTAGGATTAGTTATAAAAAGGAGAGACCTCTCTTTTATAGAAGAGATTCCACAAAGGGGGATTCCATTAGGGAATTCTATACAAATTTATATTCCACATTCCATAAGCAACTAAACCTCCACTGTTAAGGTTAGGAGCTCTGTCTATTGTATGGATTGATTCATTTGCTCTTTCTAATTTAATTTATGTTTTGATTTATATTTCAATAATTGTTTTCGTTCTTTATTTTATGAATTTGGGTGGAACGGAAGTAAGACCCTCTTTCTTTTTGAGTTCTTGTAAAACTTGAAAAAGCTCTTTACTTGAACAACAGCTTGAAAACATATTATCCTAAATTTCTAATTGTTTGTATTTAACGGGATACGTGACATATAATCCCCTTATTTTTGGATAATTACGATTCTTGTGACATATAAACTGGAATTTGATCATCACCTTCTAATTGGATTTAATTGACCAAGGAATTGGCAGTTAATGAATTTTAGAGGAGACTAGGAAGGTCTAAGGAATTAGGGTCTAGTCACATATAGTTTGCCATGAATTAAATCTTGCATGATTAAAATAGTTAGTAAGAAAAATCAATCCGAAAAAATAGATAACTCTGAAGCCTTAACTATCTTCTTCATATTTTATTCCCAACTCATTGCTGCTTGCTTTCTAAAGTTCTTAATTTACTGTTTAATGCTCTTTGAACTTCCAACACTCTTTTCTGCTTGCCTAACTAATCCTATCAAACACTATTGTTGCTTGATCCATCAATCCTCGTGGGATCGACCCTTACTCACTTAAGGTATTGCTTGGTACGGCTGATAAACCACTATTTTATGGTTTATATTGTATTTAATTGAGTGGTTTTATCAAGCTTTTCACCCACTCATTCATATGATTTGCATGATTTTACAATTCCTTCCTAGCTTAGTTCTATGATTGAAAACATGCTTCTTTGGTCTTAATTTAGCTAACCTTAATCCTCTCCTATTACCATTCAATGCCTTGATTTGTGTGTTAAGTGTTTCAGGCTTCATAGGGCAGGAATGGCTTAGAGAATAAAGAGGAAGCATGCAAAAATGGAAGGAATACAAGGAATTGAGGAGATGACCAGCGAGAAGTCACGCCGTCGCATGGCTCACGCGACCGCGCGAAATGGAAGAAATCAGAGTGACGCGATCGCGTGCCTGACGCGACCGCGCGGATTGGAAGCTGTACGAATGACGCGAATGCGTGGACGACGCGCGCATGTGATACAAAAAATGCTGAGTGACGCGATCGCGTGGACGACGCGGACGCGTGACGTGCGCGATCTGCAGAATTACAAAAGTCGCTGGCAGAGATTCTGGGCCGCATTTCAACCCAGTTTTTGGCCTAGAAACACAGATTAAAGTCAGGGAACATGCAGAGACTCAGCAGGCAATCATTACTCACAATTTTAGGTTTTAGATATACTTTTTAGAGAGATAGGTTCTCTCCTCTCTCTTAAGATTAGGATTTAGGATTTCTTTTAGTCATTAGGATTGTTTCTTCATACCAGGTTCAATATTTTATGTTTCTCTTCTACTTTCATTTACTCTGATGCTTTCATTTGTATATGATTTGTGTTGCCTAATTGGCTTATGAACTTTTCATGTTAGGATTGATTTTCTTATTTAATACACATTATTGAGATGTTTTCAAATATATGATTTTAATTTAGCTTTCTACATTCTTGGCTTTGGTTGATTAATTGGTAACTCTTGAGTTGTCAAACTCAGCAGTGGTTGAAATTGGCAGATTCTAATTGATCTAGATCGCTCTAAAGCTAGTCTTCCCACAGGGATTGACTAGGACTTGAGGATCAAACTAATTAGTCCACTTGACTTTCCTTTACTTTAGTAAAGGTTAACTAAGTGGGATTCAAACCCAATTCTCATCACACCTGATAAGGATAACTAGGATAGGACTTCCAATTTCTCATATCTTGCCAAGAGTTTATTTTATAGTCATTTATTTATTTTTCTTGTCAATTAAATTACTTGTTCAACCCTTTTAAAAACCTCAAAATATACCTTTGCATAACCAATAATAAGAACATACCTCCCTGCAATTCCTTGAGAAGACGACCCGAGGTTTAAATACTCGGTTATCAATTTTAAAGGGGTTTGTTACTTGTGACAACCAAAACGTTTGTACGAAGGGATTTTCTGTTGGTTTAGAATCTATACTCACAGCGCGACTATATTTTTACAAATTCTTTACTAGCAAAAATCTTAACGTCAACGGCCCGGTGCACTTGCCGGTTAGTTTGTGGGTTGTAAAATACTGCATCAAGTTTTTGGTGCCGTTGCCGGGGATTGATATTATATTTATTTTGATTTATTTTATTTAAAATTTTTTTCTCTTAATTTTTGAAATTAAGTTTGGTGTCTCCGTAGTAATTTTTCTAAAAAAATAATAATATATATATATATAGTTCACTTCTTTTGTTTAATTTTTAGAATTTATAGTTCACTTCTTTTTATTTATTTTCGAATTTTTATTTATTTTTATTATTCTTTATTTTATTCCTTTTAAAAAAATTTATATTATGTCTTCTTTGCTTTCCTGTTTACCACATGGTGCATTTAATTCTGTTTGGTGTTTTGTGCTAAGGAAAAATAATGGAGAGAGATCACATGGGTTACTAGTCATACCCGAGTAGTGATTCATATTATGGTGGATGGAGGAGCTATCCAAATTAGGGTTGGCAAGGTCAAAACCAAAGAGACTTCAATGCTCCATGTTCCAACTATCAAGAGCCACCACCTTCATATTCATATCAAGAACCACCATCTCATTATTCATATCAAGAACCATCATCTTTCTATCCATATCAAGAACCATCATCTTTCTACCCATACCAAGACCCACCATCTTCCTATTCATATCAAGAACCATCATCTCCTTCTTATTCATATCAAGAGCCACAATCTCCTTATTCATCTCAAATACCATCAGATCTTGAGCTCCTCATGAAAGAATTCCTACATGATATAAAGACGAGTGTCAAAAATGTAGAGAATTATGTGCAGACGATGATCAAGAACCCGGAAGGGGAATAAGAAAATTCCTTCCCAAGAGATATAATGCAAGATCCTATGGAAGAAAGTGAGGAAACCAATCAAAGGAGTTTATACTCCAGTGAATTAGAGAACTTTCCACCCTCACATATGGAAGAAGAGGAAGATGCACAACCTCCCATGCCCTTGGTAAGCAATGAAGAAGAGATTGAATTAGAAGAAAGCTACCAAGAGGAAGAGGTTGAAATTGAGGAAGTTTGCAAAGAGGTAGAAGAATTCAAAGAAGAGCACAAGGGAGTGGAGCTTGCAAGACCTCTTCCAAAGCCATCACCATCCAATACAATATTCAAGTGGATAAAATTCCTATTCTTAACCTTTACTTTCCCACTTGAATATGAGCTACTAGAGACGGATGGTCAACTTAGAGCTCTTTGTGGCATTAAGAGTAAGAGGAAGATGGTTAGTGGCAAGAGTTGTCAAGCAAGGTTCAATAGGGTTGCATGCTCCAAATTGAAGTGTAAGGATTGGTGTAGAGCTCAATTGAATGGGTCTAGAAGGTTATTTGGATGTTTATATGAGAATTCAGATTGCTTGCCACCCGGTGGGAACAATGGTGATCCACAAGAAGACGGGTGTAAAAGCAAGGTTTGGGACCCTGGAATTCATTCCCACAATCAACACTGTGGGGCTTTGTCACTTGCTTCAACTTGCTCGAAGGTGTTATGCGCCTAATTTGGGATCCCGGTGACCATTGGAATTACAAACATTGGTGGAGATTCCTGGATCAGTACAAGCACAAGCCACCATGACAAGGAGCTCACCACATGTCAACTTAAGGACTTTAACTAAAAGTGCTTGGTGGGAGACAACCCACTGTGGTATGATCGTTCCTTTTTATTCTTAGTTGTTTTTTGTAGTAGTAGTTTTCTTACTTATTTGATTTTTATTGAGTTCTTACTAATTTTCTGATCATGTAGCTATTTTAGAACAGGAACCAAAAAAAAAGAGAAGAGGAGCACATGACGCGCAAGCGTCGCTGACGCGTACGCGTCATATGCATGTGCATGAAAAATAAAATTTGACAGAGAGTTGCGCGGGAATGGCGCAAGAATGATGCCTCTAGCACAAACAAACCCACGCATACGCGTACCCCAAGCGTGCGCATCGTTTGTGATATTCATCATTCACGCGGGTGCGTCAGCGACGCGTACGCGTGACTTGGAAAATCGACGTAAAAGTGTGTTTGGGCAGAGAGTAATGCTGGCTTGGGGAAGGAAGTGTGCTAGACACACAAAATTGACCACGCGTACGCATCCCTGACGCGTGTGCATCATTTGCAAAAATGGCCATCCACGCGTGCGCATGCATGACGCACACGCGTCGTAAGAAATTGTTGGTTCCCAAGCCACACGAACAGAGAGTTGCGCGTACGCGCGGCTGGATTCGCACAAATCGCACAAAACCAAGGGCACGCGGATGCGTGCCTGACACGTACGCGTCATTAAGAAAATTTCGCGACCCACGCGTACGCGTGCTGCACGTGTACGCATCGCCTGCGCCGCACAACTTCACTAGTTCGCCGCACAAGTTTTAATTTTCTTTTCCCCTCTCCCAATCCTAATTCTCTCTTGTTTTTTTATCCTTTTCTTTTTCTTTCATAATATTTGTCTCTTTCTATTTTCAGTTCTTCTTTTCTTGAGGACAAGCAAACCTTTAAGTTTGGTGTTGACGCTTCGCTTAAGGGTTTTCTGTTTATTCCTATGGCACCAAAAGGGAGGCGAATTATCTTCATTGAGGAGCACCACCTGAAGAATAAAGCAACCGCTAGGATAACTAAGGTGGTTGAGTTCCTTTCACTTTTATTCCTCCCCTCTTTTTCTATGTTACGTTCCGATTTTCTGCTATTCACTTTGTTTGTTGCATGATCCTTTATTAGTTAGAATCCTAGGACTAGTTTAGTTTTTTTCTTAATTGCTTTAATTCTGAAAAGATGTCTCATGTATTACTCACTGAGCTTGAATTCAAATCAAAAATACAGAAGTGATGTATTACATGAGAAATTGAGTTAATTTTAAAAGTAGTCTTATTTACTTAAATGTGGTGGTATTTTTTGTAATTATGAATGCATGACATGAACAGTGCATATTTTTTATAGTGAAGTTTATGAATGTTAAAATTGTTGGCTCTTGAAAGAATGATGAAAAAAAGAGAAATGTTATTGATAATCTGAAAAATCATAAAATTGATTCTTGAAGCAAGAAAAAGTAGTGAAAAATACGAAGCTTGCAAAAAAATAAAAAATAAAAAGAAAAAGAAAAAGAAAAAAAGAAGCAAGCAGAAAAAGCCAATAACCCTTTAAACTAAAAGGCAAAGGGTAAAAAGGATCCAAGGCTTTGAGCATTAATGGATAGGAGGGCCCAAAGGAATAAAATCCTGGCCTAAGCGACTAAATCAAGCTATCCCTAACCATGTGCTTGTGGCGTGAAGGTGTCAAGTGAAAAGCTTGAGACTGAGTGGTTAAAGTTGTGATCCAAAGGAAAAAGAGTGTGCTTAAGAACTCTGGGCACCTCTAACTGGGGACTCTAGCAAAGCTGAGTCACAATCTAAAAAGGCTCACCCAGTTATGTGTTTGGGCCATTTATGTATCCGGTGGTAATACTGGAAAACAAAATGCTCAGAGTCACGGCCAAGACTCATAAAGTTTCTGTGTTCAAGAATCAACATACTAAACTAGGAGAATCAATAACACTATCTGAATTCTGAGTTCCTATGGATGCCAATCATTTTGAACTTCAAAGGATAAAGTGAAATGCCAAAACTATTCAGGATTGCAGTTGTAAACCCCACTATAAGAAGAGACATGGGCTTAATCGAACTCTCATTCTCATGCAAATTCACATCCTAAGCTTATATTAGTTTTGGTTGCTTGAAGACAAGCAACAGTTTAAGTTGGTGTTGTGATGCGTGAGCATCATTCCTATCTTTTCCTAGTGAATTTGCATCTAATTTGTTGAGTTTAATAAAGAATTAATTATCTTTTAACCAATATGGATGCTACTTTGAGTCTTTTGCAATTTTATTTATTTTAGGTAGCATTCGGCTAGATATGATGGAGTTTCTGCAGGACAAGAACAAAAGGAGATGGCAGCGAGGAGCAACGCGTACGCGTGCCTGACGCGTGCGCGTGATTTGGAGATATCCATGGCGACGCGTGCGCGTGAGTGACGTGTACGCGTGATTTGAAGAATTGCACAGTGACGTGTACGCGTGACCGACGCGTCCGCGTGACATGCGAAAAAGACCATCGACGCGTACGCGTGACTGACGCATACGCGTGACTTGCGCCACGTGCAGAAAACGCAGAAAACGCTGGGGGTGATTTCTGGGCCCCATTTTAGCACCCAAGTTAGGCGCGGATCCAGTGAAGCCAAGTGGTCCCCACATTACAAGACGCGGAGTAGTTAGTTAATTCTGATTTAAATTCAAATTTGATTTTAAAATAGGAAAAGATATTATTTTAATTTTAAAAATTAGATTTTAAATTAATTAGGATTAGTTATAAAAAGAAGAGACCTCTCTTCTATAGAGGAGGTTCCACGGAGGGGGATTTCATTAGGAAATTCTATACAAATTTACATTCCACATTTCATGAGCAACTAAACCTCCACTGTTAATGTTATGAGCTCTGTCTATTGTATGGATTGATTCATTTGGTCTTTCTAATTCATTTATGTTTTGATTTATATTTCAATAATTGTTTTTGCTCTTTATTTTATGAATTTGGGTGGAACGGAAGTATGACCCACTTTCTATTTGAGTTCTTGTAAAACTTGGAAAAGCTCTTTACTTGAACAATAGCTTGAAAACATATTATCCTGAATTTCTAATTGTTTGTATTTAATGGGATACGTGACATATAATCCCCTTATTTTTGGATAATTAGGATTCTTGTGGTATATAAACTGGAATTTGATCATCACCTTCTAATTGGATTTAATTGACCAAGGAATTGGAAGTTAATGAATTTTAGAGGAGACTAGAAAGGTCTAAGGAATTAGGGTCTAGTCACATATAGTTTGCCATGAATTAAATCATACATGATTAAAATAGTTGATAAGAAAAGTCAATTCGGAAAATAGACAACTCCGAAGCTTTAACTGTTTTCTTCATATTTTATACCAAACTTATTTATTTGTCTATCCTTTTCATATTCTGAGTTCGAACTTAAACCTTTTGAACATCTCAAAACTATTTTCTGCTTGCCTAACTAAGCCAATCAATCAATCATTGTTGCTTGATCCATCAATCCTTGTGGGATCGACCCTTACTCACGTAAGGTATTACTTGGTACGACTTGGTGCACTTGCCGGTTAGTTTGTGGGTTATAAATTACCACACCATCATAATAAAATGTCAATTGTCAAATTACTCCTCATAATATCCACAAGCTCAAATATAATAAAAATAAAGCTCTAACACTAACATAAAAATGCATGATAAAAGAATGAAAAATAAATCATAAACAATGAAACTAAAAGAAAATTGAGAAGAAAAGAGAACAAAAATTAAATGCAATGAATGAAAGAGGAATAGAAGAGTAGATGAGAGGAAGAGAAGGAACCTTGGGAAGAAGATGGAGAGAGGGAGAGGAAAGAAGTAAGAAGGGTGAAAGAAAGGGGAAGAAAGAAGGAAAAATTAGGAAGGAAAGAGAATTAGGACTTGGGGGGTTTGAAATCTGGCGGCGCACTAGGTTAAGTGAGGCGGTGCGAGCGACTCGCATTCGTAGTGCACGTGGACGCGTCGGTCACGCAAGAAGGGAAGGACGCGTAAGCGTCAAGCGTGCCTACGCGTGCATCTGGTTGTGCCAGTCGCACGAGACCAGCCTCGCGCTCGCACAACTCTCTGTGCGTTTTGCACTTGGGGCTAAAATCACAAGCGACGTGTGCGCGTCATGCTCACGTACGCGTAGATTATCATACGTTGAAAATGATGTGCACGCCTCAGGGACGCATACGCGTGAATGATTTTGTGCCCCTAGCACAGTACTAGCCCCAGACCAACACAACTTTCTGGTCGTATAGGGATTTACGCCGATTTCCTCATCTGTGCGGACGCGCCATAGACACGGACGCGTGGGTTACCAGAAGTATAAGCAATGCACACGCGGTAGATACGCATACGCGTGGGCTTGTTTGTGCCTAAAGCACATTTCTTGCCCAGCTCCTGCGCAACTTTCTGTTCAATCGAGTAGATTACGCATTCACATCTTATGCGTACGCGTAAATAACACTCGTGCGTTGAATGCCCCCTTTTTTTATGCAGAATGCAAATGATGATGCCAAATGTATGCATGACACTGATAAAAATAAAACAAAGCAAAGTTAAGAATGAAAAGGAACGATTATACCATGGTGGGTTGTCTCCCATTAGCACTTTTCTTTAACGTCCTTAAGTTGGATGGGCTATAAGCTCAGTCTTCTTCTGTTGGTGGATCCTCCAAAAGGAGGATCTCCTGCTCCTTGTTGTCCTTCATCTTCTCACCATGGTAGAGCTTCAAGCGGTGGCCATTGACCTTGAGGATATTGGGACTTGAAGGGTGACTCAAGTGGAAGACGCCCTATGACTCAGCCTTTTCCACTCTGTAGGGGCCTTCCCATCTTGATCTCAGCTTGCCTAGCATGAGTCTCAACCTGGAGTTGTAAAGGAGAACTAACTCCCCAGGTCTAAACTATCGTCGCTTGATATTCTTGTCATGCACGGCCCTCACCTTCTCTTTATATAGCCCGGAGTTCTCATAAGCTTCTAGGCGAAGGCACTCCAGTTCTTGTAGTTGCAACTTCCGCTCAGCCCCTGCTTTCGCGAATCCCATGTTGCATTCCCGCACTGCCCAGAAAGCCTTGTGCTCCACCTCCACTGGGAGGTGACAAGCCTTTCCATAGACTAGGCAGAAGGGACTCATGTCGATTGGTGTCTTGTACGTAGTCCGATATGCCCAAAGCGCATCTGCAAGCCTGGTGCTCCAGTCTTTTCTATGAGGCTTGACGACCTTCTCCAGGATACGCTTTATCTCTCTGTTTGACACCTTGGCTTGTCCATTGGTCTGAGGGTGGTAAGTTGTGGCAACCTTGTGAATAATCCCATATTTTTTCAGTAGACCTGTTAATCTCCTGTTACAGAAGTGAGTGCCTTAATCACTCACGATTGCTCGTGGTGATCCAAAGTGACAGATAATATTATTTTAAACAAAGGAGACAACAGTCTTACCATCATCAGTATGGGTAGGAATTGCTTCCACCCATTTAGAAACATAATCGACAGCTAACAGTACATATAAGAAACCATGAGAGTTTGGAAATGGACCCATGAAGTCAATGCCCCAAACATCAAAAATTTCACAGAACAACATAAGTTGTTGGGGCATCTCATCCTGCTTGGATATATTCCCAAACCTCTGGCATGGTGAACAAGATTCACAGAAAGCAGTGGCATCCTTAAATAATGTGGGCCACCAGAATCCACAGTCCAGAATTTTCTAGCTGTTCTTTGAGGACCAAAATGTCCACCACTCTCTGAAGAGTGGTAGGCCTCTAAAATTGACTGAAATTATGATTATGGTACACACCTTCTAATTATCTGGTCAGCACCACATCTCCATAAATATGGGTCATCCCATATATAATATTTGGACTCGCTTTTAAGCTTGTCCCTTTGATGCTTAGTAAAATTAGGATGGAAGGTACGACTAACCAAATAATTAGTTATAGGTACGTACCAAGGAACTACTTCAGATATTGCCTGAAGCTATCTAATGGAAAAGCATTATTGATAGGAGTGGAGTCATTCTTAATGTGCTCAAGGCGACTCAAGTGGTCTGCCACTAATTCAGGGAACCACACCTATCTTTGATTTCTAAATCAAATTATTGTAGCAACAATATCCAATGTATGAGCCTTGGTTTGGACTCTTTCTTAGCTAATAAATATTTTAGAGCTACGTGATTTTAGTATACTACCACCTTAGTGCCAAGTAAGTAGGCTCAAAATTTATCCAGATCAAAAACAATAGCCAGAAGCTCTTTTTTAGTGGTAGTATAATTAGAATGAGCAGCGTCTAAGGTCTTAGATGCATAGGTAATTATAAAAGGGTCCTTACCTTCGCGCTAAGCCAGCGTCACTCCTACTGCGTAATTGGAGGTGTCACACATTATCTCAAACGGTTGACGCCAGTCGGGGCCTCTCACAATAGGGGCTTGGGTCTAAGGTCTTAGATGCATAGGTAATTCTAAAAGGGTCCTTACCTTCGCGCTAAGCCAGCGTCACTCCTACTGCGTAATTGGAGGTGTCACACATTATCTCAAACGGTTGACGCCAGTCGGGGCCTCTCACAATAGGGGCTTGGGTCAAGGCAATCTTCAGCTTATCAAACGCTTTCACGCAGTGTGCACTTAGCTCAAACTCAACATCCTTCTGCAGCAGTCGAGATAAAGGCAGTGCTACCTTACTGAAGTCCTTGATAAAGCGCAGGTAAAAACCTACATGACCCAGAAATGAACGGACTTCCCTCACGGAGGAGGGGTAAGGTAAACCAGAAATGACATCTACCATTGCTGGATCAACTGAAATACCAGTATTAGAAACAGCATGTCCTAGAACAATACCTTGTTGTACCATAAAATGATATTTTTTAAAATTCAATACAAGGTTTGAACTAACACACCTGTCTAATACTCTAGCGAAACTATCCAAGCAAAGGTTAAACAAATCACCATATACACTAAAGTCATCCATGAAAACTTCCATACAGTTCTCAAGAAGATCTGAGAAAATGCTCATCATGCATCTTTAGAACGTAGCCGGTGCATTACATAAGCTAAAAGGCATCCTCTTATATGCGCACGTTCCAAAGGGACATGTAAAAGTAGTCTTCTTCTGATCTTCAGGAGCTATATGAATTTGAAAATAGCCAGTGTAACCATCTAGAAAACAGTAGTGTGATTTACCTGACAGGCGATCAAGCATCTGATCGATGAAGGGAAGTGGGTAGTGATCCTTGCGAATAGCCTGGTTAAGGCACCTATAATCAATGCACACCCTCCAGGAGTTCTGCACTCTAGTTGCAATGAGTTTCCCATGCTCATTTTTCACTATTGTGACGCCAGATTTTTTGGGTACCACTTGTACTGGGCTTACCCATTCACTATCCGAGATTGGATAGATGATGTTAGCTTCAAGCAGTCACTTTCTTCTTGACAACTTCTAGAATGGTGGGGTTCAGCGGCCTTTGAGGTTGACGGACAGACCTTGTTCCTTCTTCTAAAAATATACGATGCTCGCAGAATTGAAGGCTGATGCCTACTATATCCGCCAAACTCCACCCAATAGCTTTCTTGTGCTTTTTCAGTACACTAAGCAACTGCTCCTCCTGTTGGGAAGTGAGTTCCCTTGCAATGATAACTGAGAGCTTTTGATTATCCTCAAGGTAAGCATACTTGAGGTGGATGGGGGGGGAGGGGCTTCAATTCCATTTTCTGCTCCTGGCTAGGCACTTTATCATTTAGAGCTATTTGTGGTGGCAAGGTATCTTCAGTAAGCTCAGAGAGTTTCCCCACACTTGCACCTTGCTCCACGTGTATCTCTTCTACTTCTTCTTGGTGGACTTAAGCCACAGTTGCATCAATAATATCACACTGGAAGATTGAGTGATCTTCTGGTGGATGCTTCATAGCTTCATCCAGATTGAAGCTTACTGTTCTGCCATCTATCTCAAAAGAGTAAGTTCCTGAGAAGGCATCCAATTTGAACCTTGAAGTCTTCAGAAAAAGTCTTCCAAGCATGATGGATGATGGTCTTCCTGAGTCATTAGGGGGGCATCTCCAAGATGTAAAAGTCAATAGAGAATGTGAGTCCCTTAATGCTCACTAGTACGTCCTCAGCAATTCCAGCCACTGAGATAATGCTCTTATCTGCCAAAACAAATGTGCTGCTGACCTTTTTAAGGGAGGGAGCCTCAAAACATCATATACAGATAATGGCATAATACTCACACACGCACCTAAATCACACATGCAGTCAGAAAATTGTACACCATCAATAGTACAAGTAACCATGCATGGACCCGGATTCCCACATTTTTCTAGTATGGCACCCATTAAAGTAGAAATAGAGCTACCTAGAGGAATAGTTTCTAAATCATGTATTTTATCTTTATTCATGCATAAATTTTTTAGAAACTTAGCATATTTAGGTACCTGGTGAATAGCATCAAAAAGGGGAATAGTTACCTCACCCTTTTTGAAGATCTCCACCATCTTGGGGTCTAGCTCCATCTACTTTCTGGGCTTCCTAGCAAGGTGTGAAAATGGAATAGGAATGGCATCTCTTGTAGCTTCTGCGTCCCTTGGTGCTCCATTCCTTGGTCGAGCTATCTCCTCTTCTTCAGCGTCATGCTTTCAACTGGAATGTCTTCTTTTGAGCTTGGCTCCTCATGACTCCTCTCTGGCAGTGTAGTCCCGGACCTCAAAGTAATGGCATTGATTCTTCCTTTGGGGTTAGGTAAAGGTTGAGAAGGAAGTGTACTGGAGCTTGCAGGTTGATTGTTGGAGGTATTCAATGATCTGGGAGACGAGAGCTTGTAAAGCAGAGGTCAGACCATTTAAGGTAGAGTTAAGTGTGTTCTCCATGGCCTTTTGTCTTTGCTCAATAGACTGAAGCAACTCGTCATTGGAAGAGGAAGGTGGGTAAGTGACTTGAGGGGCTTGCTGTTGGTTATTTTAAGATCCTTGGGCTTGCCTTTGATAAGGTGCTCGGTAAGGTTGGCTTTGGTTTTGTTGAGACCGGTTCTGCTGATTGCTATTGTTGTTCCACCTCTGATTTTCACCATTGTCTTTGCCTCCTTGGTTGTAGTTGTCCCTCCATCCTTGGTTGGAGTTACCTTTCCACCCTTGGTTGGACTTATCCTTCCATCCCTGGTTGGAGTTGTCTTGCTAACCTTGATTGTAGCTCCCACCTTGGTTATAATTACTGCCTTGCTAATAGTATCCTTGATTCAGACGGTCATAGAAGTTATGGGTAGCTGCCAAGGTGGCATCTTCTTGTTGGAGCTATGAATATTCATCAGTGTAATAAGTATAGTATGCACATATTCCGCAAACTCTCTGAAGGGCCAACTGTTGACAATGTTATTGTGGAGGAGGCTGAGGTTGTTGTTGATTCAGCTGTAGCTTCTTCACTATGTTGGTCATCTCACTTAGAGTTTGTGTGAGAGCAGTAGTTTCACTACTGGAGGAAACCTCCACAACAGCCTTGGGATGGTTGTTCCTGTGCCTAGCATTCTGGGTAGACTCAGCTATATCGGTGATCAGTTGCTACGCTTTTGCCGCCGTCTTGTACATCTTCAGAGAGCCATTACTCGAACCATCTAATGTAGTCTTGTCTTGAGGCTTCATGCCTTGTGTGAAATAGCTGATCAACACCAACTGGTGAATCATGTGGTGGTGACATATGTCTAGGAGGTTCCCGAAGCGTTTCCAATACTCATAAAGAGTCTCTGATTCACCTTGAATAATGCAGGAGATTTCTTTCCTCAGTCTATCGGTAACTTCAGCTGGAAAGTATTTGTCCAAGAATTTTCTTCTGAGCGTATCCCAATTAGTAACAACTGCTTCATGTTGAGTGTAGTACCACTCCCTCGCCTTTTCTTCAAGAGAAAACGGGAAGGCAGATAGCAAAATAGTAGTCTCATCTACACCATGACGCCTAACAGTTGAGCAGGCTGTCTGAAAATCTCGGAGGTGCTTGAGAGGCTCTTGAGCAGGTAACCCATGAAATTTAGGCAGTAGATTGATTAGTGCAATTTTTAGTTCAAAATATGCACCCAGATTTGGATGACGCGTTTGAAACGGTGGTAGTGTAAAGTTCGGAGTTCCTACTTCCTGGAGAGTAATCCTTCTGGGCTCCACCATATTACCTGTGCATAAGTCAACGAAATCAGTAGAAGAGGAGCTTGTTTCTTCCCTCAAATAACGCTTCAGATTCGCCCTCAGCTCGCCTTATACAGGAAATAGTTCTTTCAATTTTCGGATCAAACGCGGCTAAACTCGAATCAGGTAGTAATTACGTCATTCAATGAAAGAAACATATAGCTCATAGTAATAAAAATAAAATATGCAAATATGTAAATATAAAAAAATATTTACACTAATCAATACTTAGCACACTATTGCAACTCCCTGGCAACGGCGCAAAAAATTGACGTGCGGAAAATTACAGATTACGAATTTTGTATCGGAAATCAGTGTTGCAAGTATAGTTCTTAACTGATGAAAATTCCGCATATCAATTTAAAAGGGGTTTGTCACAAATTCAGAATAAAATACTGGGAGTAGAAATCCCAGGTCGTCTCCCAACGTGTTGCTAAGAGAGTGCAATTTATTGATCAGGAGTTTCTCAGAAATTTGGAGTTTGGGGAATGGGCAAATAAATGATTATAAATTAAAGCAGTGGAAATTAAAGAGAGATTTTATGTAATTAAGATAAAAAGCCTTGACTAGGAGAAGATTAATCGGAAGTTCTATCGTTGTTGGATTTTCCCAAGAGTAATAGTAAGGGGTTGTTGTTTTTACTTAGTTAACCCTTACCGAATAAGGAAAAGTCAAGTAATTGAGCCAACTCTTATTCACAAGTCCTAATCCTCTCCCTTGGGAAGAATTAGCGTTAGTGACTAGAGAGCCAGCCAACAACTTCCAGTTACCAGTTAACTCTTGAGTATTCCAACTCAAGGGTCTCCTTTTAATCAACTCCAAAGTCAAGTTGAGAACCTACTCCATTGACATGGATGCCATTTTTGCATGCATGTAAAGGGAGTAGGAGGAAAACATGATAGTTAAACTTAATTGAAAATAATCAACAAATAAAGAAATTAAATAGAAAAATATCCTTGCATTAATAAATTCCAAAATTGAAGATATCTATATGTAACTCTAAACAAGGTAAATGGGAATTAAAGGAGTAAGGAAATAGAAAACAAACTAGAATGATAAAGACTTCAACGGAGGTAGTAACTCTTCTCAGTATCCAATCCAAAAGCATGAAAGCTAGAAAATCTATGAATATGAATCTATGAATGTCAAGAACCCTAGAGGAAGTGGTAAAGTCTCTCTAAAATCCTAAAACTCAAAACTAAAACTAAAAACTGAGAATGTGTGAATGTGTGTTGAGTCTCTGCTGTCCCCTGGCTCTAGTTTGTGTTTCTGGGCCGAAAACTGGGTCCAAACTCAGTCCAAAATTGCCCCCAATGTTTTCTGTGAATTCTGCACGCGGCACATGTCACACGTACACGTCAGGTATCCGTACGCGTCAATGGTCTTCTGTGCATGGCACACGTACGCGTCATGTGCGCGTCTGTGTCACTATGGAATGCGCCAAGTGTCGCGTACACTTCAGGTACGCGTGCGCATCAATTCTCGCTGGTCATCTCCTTAGTTTCTTGTGTTTTTCTATTGTTGCAAGATTTCTTTCCATCCTTTAAGCCATTCCTGCCCTATAAAGCCTGAAAACACTTAACACATGGATCACGGCATCGAATGGTATAAAGGGAAGTTAAAGATACACAATTTAAGGGCTTAGGAAGTAAGTTTTCAACCATAGAACAAAATTGGGAAGGATTTGTAAAACCATGCAAATTGTATGAATAAGTATATAAAGAATTGATAAAGACCACTCAATTTAGCACAAGATAAACCATAAAATAGTGGTTTATCAGTACTAATATGCATAGTTGACATATAATTAAATTAATGATTGGGTTGAGAATTGTGTGAATTTGTATGTTTGGTGTGTTAAGAATTTGATGAATTGGATAATGAATATTGGTTTGTGGAATATGCATTTAAATTGTAAATTTGGGCCGGAGGCCGTGAATCTTGGGCCGGAGGCCGAAAAGAGATAAGGAAGGTAAGTTGATGTGTGTATTGTGTGATGATATAAGAGATTGGATTGATTTTAGATATTGAATGTGTGAATAATTGGTTTGATTATTGAATAATAAGGTTTTGGATTTGATAGTTTTCGGTGGAATTGTGTAGAAGAGGTAGGTTCGGGTTGAGTGTAATTATGTGAATGTGGTTGGGTTGTGGTCATTTGGATGAGCAGAAATGAATTTGGCTTGTGAACATTGGAATAATTGGTGATTTCTATTTTTGGGTAAAAACTAATTCTTGACCAACTTCGGCGGTCCGTAACTAGGTCCTCGGAGTTAGGAATTCTTTAAAATTAGATTTTTATGAAAGTTCATTCAATGATCTTTCCAACGGTTCAAAAATGGTTGAAAAAAGAATTTTGTAGAAGAAGTTATGTGTAGCGGCAGTAGTGGTGATTCCACTCGCTCCAGGTTGAGCTTTTAAACACCTGCCTGGGTAGTAGCCGCAGTAGTGGTTGTACCACTGGCTCTGGGTTGAGCGGATAGTAGTAAGAGGGTTGTAGCTCAAACCTACTTGCTCCGCGATGGGTGTTTCTATCCATGGTTAGCTACCAGGATGTGTCGGATTGGCTATATAACTGACAGATGATATCATCAGCCATAGGGCAGGCATACATCATTTGCATATGTTTGAATTGTTTGGGTTTGCCTATTTGTTTTGGATTGTTATATCATATATGCTATGTTACGTGATTATGTGCTACTTGTTCTACTTGTACCTTATTATGTATTGCTTGCCTGTATTGCTTGTGTTTGTACAACTGAGAGGTCCCTCATGCTGGTGTTGGTTGACGCTGAGGGTTGTTCTTATTGAGATGGAGTAATGATATGATTAATTTAAAATGATGATTATTGAATGAGATCATTTGAGCTCCCTGGGTGGATGCAATGAAGTGATTTCACTTGCTCTAGGTGAGGATATGAAGTATTGATATAGAGTTGTTTAGACAGAATAACTGGTAATGGTTTTGTTTATGATTCCGATTCTGATTCGTTGGAGAGTTAGAAAGTTAGGAAGCATGAGGAAGATGTATTAGATTATGCATTCCCTTATAACAGTTGCCTATTTATGGATTAGCAAGAACATGCAAGAACATAGGATGAATATTTGGTAAGAGAAAGTTTAAGATGCTTAGTGAGTTTTTATTACAATGCATTGTATTTATTTGGCACTTTTACTGTACTGGGAACCCATGGGTCAGGGTTTTCATTCCGTATATATCTCTTGTTTTTCAGATACAGGTCCAGGTGCTCAGAAGTGAGCTGTGGTTCATCTGAGAGATGGCGAAGATCTTTATATTCTCTACTTTATAATTTGCTTAGAATCTCTCCACCTTTATTTTGAAAAGCTTATATTATGTATCGAACTCTTTGAACTTGCCTGTAGAGGCTTTTATGTTTCCTTTGGGAGAGATTAGGAGATACTGTTGTCAACTACTGCTATACTGTACCCTAGCCAGCCTAAACTTCGCGGGTCACGACTAGTGGCTAATTATTTATGTTATATATCTAATATTTTATTTTATCTTATTCTTCTCGATGAAATTATCTTTATATCGTCTCAGTTCACGCTTTACCTTCTTTTTGTCGATACGTCAGCGCTACGAATTTGCGATTCTATTTTTACTCTTTTTAGGCTTTGATAAACCATTATTTTATGATTCATATGGTGTTTAATTGAGTGGTTTTTATCAAGTCTTTACCCACTTATTCATATGATTAGCATGTATTTACAATTCCTTCCCAAATTGTTCTATGATTGGAAACTTGCTTCCTAAAGATCTTTTTATTGTGTATTTTTATTCTACTTTATACCATTCGATGCCGTGATCTGTGTGTTAAGTGTTTCAGGCTTCATCGGGTAGGAATGGCTTAGAGAATGGAGAGGAAGCTTGCAAAAAGGGAAGGAGCACAAGAAATAAATGAGACAACCAGCGGACAGTGACGCGCACCCATGGCTGACACGTGCACGCGACTTGGACAAAATCACAGCGACGCGTACGCGTGCTTGACGCGTACGCGTGGATTGAAGTTCGCGCAAATGACGCGAGCGCGTGCCTGACGTGCACGCGTGAAAGGAAAATCGCTGAATGACGTGTACGCGTGATCGACGCATACGCGTGACATGCGCGATCTGCAAAAATTACAGAATACACTGGAGACAGTTTCGGGCCGCGTTTTGACCCAGAGTTTGGCCCAGAAACACAGATTAAAGTCAGGGAACATGCAGAGACTCAACATATCAGATCATACACACAATTTTAGGTTTAGATGTAGTTTTTAGAGAGAGATGTTCTCTCCTCTCTCTTAGGATTTAGGATTAGGATTCTCCTTAAAGGAATTAGGATTTATTCTTCTCAATTTTCAGGTTTAATCTTCCTTTTATTTATTTTCTCAATTTAACTTATGAACTTTTCCATGTTGGATGTGATTTCTTTTTTTAATATTTGAGGTATTTCAGACATATAATTTTTATTTAGTTTCTTATATTCTTGGCTCTAGTTGATTAATTGCTGACTCTTGAATTATCAAACTCATCGTGATTGATAATTGTATCGTTGCTGATTGATTTAGATTCCTATAACCCTAGTCTTTCCTCAGGAGTTGACTAGGACTTTAGGTGTTAAATTGATTTGTCCACTTGACTTACCTTCATAGTTAGAGGTTGACTTAGTGGGAGCAAAAATATAATTCTCATCACCATTGATAAGGATAACTAGGATAGGACTTCCAGTTTTCATACCTTGCCAAGAGTTTTATTAGCTATTGATTTATTAATTCCTACAATTTACTTCTCTTGTTCAAACCTTTTTCAAAAATCCCAAAAATACTATTTTCCATAACTAATAATAAATCATACTTCCCTGAAATTCCTTGAGAAGACGATCCGAGGTTTGAATACTTCGGTTTATAAATTTTATTGGGTTTCTTACTTGTGACAACCAAAACGTTTGTACGAAAGGATTTTCTGTTGGTTTAGAAGCTATACTTACAATGCGATTATATATTTTTATATTTCTTTACCGATAGGAAATCAGTTCGTCAAAATGGCGCCGTTGCCAGGGAATTGCAAACGTGTGCCTTATTATTGGTTATTATAAATATTTTTCAAAAAAAAAAAAGAAAAAAATTTCAGATTTTTATTTTAAAATTTATCTTATCTTATCTTTGTTTTAAATTTCAAAAATCAAATCTTTTTTGTTTCAAAAACCATATCTTTTCAAAATCTTATCTTATCTTTTTTCAAAATCTTATCTTATTTTTTTCGAAAAATCATATCTTTTTCAAAATATTTTCTTTTTGTTATTCTTTGTTTTTATTTTTTCCTACTGCTCTGAACTCTCACCCCTTTGGCTATGAGTCTGGTTACAATTATGTTGCAGGTAGAGGAGATTACAATGAGAACAGGTATCAAGGTTGGGACAATCGAAGATGAGAGGAGCCGCAAGGATTTGATCAACCCTCATGGCCAACTACCTCCAATGGACTATCAACAACCGTTCTGTGATGCATATCAAGGCAATGGCTATGGTGAGCACTCTTTTGATTATCAACAACCACTACCATATGCCTATGAACCCCCTCCTCAACATGACTTTAGACCACCATACTCACAAGCCCCTTTCCGCCATTCACCTCCATATGACCCCAACCCACATCCACCATACCAACCACCCTATGAATCGTATGAACCATATATAGAGCCACCTCAATTCCACCCCAACTACTCCCAAGAACCACCACCTCAATATACCATCTTTATATCCATCAATCCAAGAGCACTATGATCCTACTTATGATAGCCGAGCGCAACAAGAATCAAGGGATCGTCTCAAGGAAACAGTGGAAAAATTTTATGCAACCCTTCGCCAACTGGATCAAGCGATAAATTGATTACCTTCCCGACGTTCGGACATTCAAGGAATCCCCATGGCTTCATGTGGAGAATCTATTGAAGAACGTGGCATGAAGAAGAAGTTAGAAACTCTGGTGGACAGTGAGCAACACGATTTTGTATTAGAACAATTGGAAGAAGCTACACCTGCCATTGAAGAAGAAGAAGTGGTTGAAGCCTTAGGAGATGCTGACCCTCCATGGGAAAGTCAAGTTATAGAGCCTCTTTTAAAAATGTTTAAAACTGATGTTGAGGAGGGTGTACAACCTCCAAGGCATCTCATGATTGAAGACTTTGAAAGGGATGATCAAGAGATGGATTCGATCATTGATGAATTCTTATCTACATTTGAACCCTCTCCCATTGGATTTGACATGGAGATGAAAGAAGAAGAAGCACAACCTCCCATGCTCTTGGTGAATAATGAAGAAGAGATCGAATTGGAAGAAATCTACCAAGAGAAAGAGGTTGATATGGAAGAAGATTGCAAAGAGGTGGAAGTTGTCAAAGAAGAGCACAAGGGAGTAGAGCTTACAAGATCATTAGAAACACCTCTCCCAAAGCCATTACCGTCCAATACAACATTCAAGTGGGTAAAATTCATATCCTTATCCTTTACTTTCCTACTTGAATATGGGCTACTGGAGACGGATGGTCAACTTAGAGCTCTTTGTGGCATTAAGAGTAAGAGAAAGATGGTTAGAGGTTGGAGTTGTTAAGAAAGGTTCAGCATGGTTGTTTGCTCAAAGTTTAAATGCAAAGATTGGTGTCAAGCTCAATTGTATGGGTCTCGGAAGCTGTTTGGTCACTACAGTGAGAATTCAGATTACTTATCACCCGGTTGGAAAAATGCAGATCAAGACAAAGACGGGTGTAAAAGCAAAAGTTTGGGATCCTGGAGTCTGTTCTGACATCCAACACACTGGAAGCCTGAGAACCTATTTGAAACTGCTCAAGGGCTTTACGTGCCTTGTTTGGGACCCCGGAGGCTGTTGGAATTCCAAACACTGGTGGAGATTTTTGGATGAATACAAGCACAAGCCACCATAACAGGAAGCTCATCAAATGTCCAACTTAAGGACTTTAACTAAAAGTGCTAGGTGGGAGACAAGCCACCATGGTATGATCATTCCTTTTTCAGTTTTAATTCTAGTCTGTATTGTTTATTTTTGAGTTTTGATTGGACCTAGAATCATGCATAACATTCATATTAGCATCTGCATACTGCATTCTGCATTTTGCAGAAAAAGGGGGTGAACGACGCGCACACGTCTACGACGTGCATGCGCCGTTTGTGTCGCAAAACTAAACAGAGAGTTATGCGAGAGATGCGCGAGAGTGGTGCGTGGCACACAAGCCACACCACGCGTACGCGTGCCACACGCGTACGCGTCCCCTGCAAAAAGTCCAACCCACGCATAAGCGTCACCGATGCGTCCGCGTGAGTGTGTCAATCGGTGTAATTGGGGTTTCACACAGAAAGTTCTGCGGGAGTCCGGATGGCCTCGTGTGTTTTGCACGATCCCTAATCGCGCGTGCGCGTGATAGATGCTCTCGCGTCCCTCCCCTATACGCTCACCCACGCGTCTGCGTGTGTGACGCGTTAGCGCCGTGCACCTTGCACGTAGCGCGCCGCCTAATCAGTTTTCTTTTCTTCTCTTTTCAAATCCTATTTCTTTCTTCTATTCCTCCCTCTTCTCTTCTTCATTCTTCTTCTACCTTTTTCACTTTTCTCCCCTCCCTTCTCATCCCTATTCTCTTTCACTTTCCTCTACTTAATTTATTTGCATACTTTCATTCATCTTTTAATTACTGTATTTAATTATTTTTTCTTAAATTTTCTTTTTAGTATAATTATTTAGGGTCTCTTCTTCTTTCTTCTTCATGAATTTTTATGTTGGTGTTGGAACTTTATTTAGGTCTTCCACTATTGCCTGTTGATTATTATGGAATTGTTTGACAATTATATATGACTTTTTATAGGGTTGCTTGCATGATCAATTTAATACTTTCAATAACTTATTTACCATGCATGCTAAGTGTTTGTGAAAAAGCCCGTATGGCATCACGCACTACTTTTCTATTATCCTACTTTCATGCCTGTTTTTCACAAAACTCTTTTTATATTTTATTAATTATTTATAATTGTCCATACAAACATATTGTTAGTTTGAAAGGTTTGGTAATCTAACTTGGTCATTGAATGCTTGATCTATGCTACTCATGTCTTTGCCCGCATGCCAATAAATACCTTGCATTTAACTGTCATCACATGCACTTGCTATATTTCCATTGATGACTTTTCACATGTAGTCATGACCATGTGTTAACGTCATTCTTCTTTACTGTGCATTGATTACCACCTTTCCCGTTCTCTTCCTTGCTCTAACCCTTAGCTTTAAAAGTTACTTTCTTTTTCCCTTTTCAGGATGGCCACCAAGAAGGGTAGAGAGAAAGCTACTCCCAAACCACCGGCAAGGAAAGGAACAAAAAGAGCACCAGCTGAGGAACCACAACCCCCGCCCACCTGCACATCTTTGCATGCACTGAGGATAGTGTAATCTTTACGTGTGGGGAGGTCGATACCGTTCTCCGTGGGTTAGTACCTTCCTGTTTCAACACCAATGTTTAAATTCTCTTTGTTAAATTAGTTGTTGCATTTGCATGTTTGTTTGATTTTGTGCATATTTTACCACTTGGTTGAAGTAATATTTTCTTTTTCAAGAAAACTTTCTATAGCATTTCACTAATTTGAATTAAACTTTTCGAAAAAACTTGTTTGAAGAAATTTTATTTTGGAACATGGTTTAGAGCTCGAACACACAAAACCAGTGAGATTTTGAGCCTATTTGAATTGGTTGCATTTTATCAACCAATATTTTATTTTTGGTGTGTGTTTTTCTCTCTAAAATTGTGATCTTTGTCTTGGTTAAATCTATATTTTCATTATTTGATGTATGCATGCACTTATATGATTGAGGCCTTGTTTCAATGAGCTTACATACCCATATGGCCTTACCTTTTATTATCTTTTGCAAACCAATGTTGAGCCTATTTTACCCATTTGTTCTTTACTTTAGCTCATCACTAACTCTAAGTAAAAAATAATAATATCCTTAATTTGAATCTTTGGTTAGCTTAGTGAAGGTGCTCATGAATTAAGTGTGGGGAAAGTGGGTTTGGAAATGTTTGGTTTGAGAATTGAGTATGTTAGACTTTATGTGAAAATGTGAAAAATGTTAAGAACATGTTTATGCATTCAATACCTTAATCACATGCATTGAAAAAGAAAAGAAAAAAATATTTATTAAGAAAAGAAAAATAGAAAAAAAAAAGAGAAAAAGAAAAGAAAAAAAAGCAAATAAATAAAAAGGGGACAAAATGCCCCAAGTTAAGTAATAATATCAATGCATATGAGTTATACTTAAATTTGGGATGCATGAATGTGTGGTAAATATAGTTAATGGGCAGTTAGATCTTGCATTATAATTATATGGATTGTCCTAAGTTAGGTGGGAAGAGTTTAGGTTAATTAAGGATTCAGATTTCAGTCCACTTGACCAAATACAATCCTACCCTGACCTTGACCCCATTACAACCCTTAAAAGACCTCTTGATATGTGTATCTGTGCATTAAATTTTTGTTGATTGTTAGATGAAGATCAAGTCTTAGAAAGCAAGGTTAGTAGAAAATTGAGAGAATCGAACCTTAAACACCTGAGTGATTAGAGTGTATACACTTCCAGTGAGGGTTCGATACTCGATTCCTTGTTCCCTGCCTTCATGAGCTATTTTCTTCTTGCAAGTTATTTTTACTTTATTTTGTGATTTGAATTAGTGAAATCCAGTTCATATTTGTTCTTGAAAGATTTATTTACTTTTTCACCAAGTAGGTAGAATCATTTTAGCATGTAGTTGCATTCACATTCATAGGTTGCATTTGCATCAGTCTTGCTTTTCGCTACTCATTTATTTTATCTTCTTAAGCTAAGCATGAGGATGTGATAATGTTTAAGTGTGGGGAGGTTGATAAACCATTATTTTATGATTCATATTGTGTTTACTTGAGTGGTTTTTATCAAGTCTTTACCCACTTATTCATATAATTAGCATGTATTTACAATTCCTTCCCAAATTGTTCTATGATTGAAAACTTGCTTCCTAAAGATCTTTTTATTGTGTATTTTTATTCTGCTTTATACCATTCGATACCGTGATCTGTGTGTTAAGTGTTTTAGGCTTCATAGGGTAGGAATGGCTTAAAGAATGGAGAGGAAGCTTGCAAAAAGGGAAGGAGTACAAAATATAAAGGAGACAACCAGCGGACAGTGACGCGCACGCATGGCTGACGCATGCATGCAACTTGGACAAAATCACAGTGACACGTACGCGTGCTTAACGCGTACGCGTGGATTGAAGTTCGCGTAAACGACGTGAGCGCCTGCCTGACGTGCACGCGAGAAAGGAAAATCGCTGAATGACGCGTACGCGTGACCGACACGTACGTGATGAGCGGATAATTTATACGCTTTTTGGCATTATTTTTAAATAGTTTTTAGTAGGATCCAGCTACTTTTAGGGATGTTTTCATTAGTTTTTATGCTAAATTCATATTTTTGGACTTTACTATGAGTTTGTGTGTTTTTCTTTGATTTCAGGTAATTTCTGGCTGAAATTGAGGGACCTGAGCAAAACTCTGATAAGAAGGCTGACAAAGGACTGCTGATGCTGTTGGATTCTGACCTCCCTGCACTCGAAATGGATTTTCTGGAGCTACTAAACTTCAAATGGCACGCTCTCAACGGCGTTGAAAAGTAGACATCCAGAGGTTTCCAGCAATATATAATAGTCCATACTTTATTCGTGATTAGATGACGTAAACTGGCGCTCAACGCCAGTTTCATGCTGCATTTTGGAGTCAAACGCTAGAAACACGTCACAAACCAGAGTTGAACGCCAAAAGCACGTTACAACTTGGCGTTCAACTCCAAGATAAGCCTCAGCTCGTGTAAAGATCAAGCTCAGCCCAAACATACACCAAGTGGGCCCCGGAAGTGGATTTCTGCATGAATTACTTACTTCTGTAAACCCTAGTAGCTAGTTTAGTATAAATAGAAGTTTTTACCTTTGTATTTGACATCTTTTGGATTCAGTTTTATTTTATTATTCATCTTAGGAGACTATTGATCACGTTTTGGGGGCTGGCCATTCGTCCATGCCTGAACCTTTATCGCTTATGTATTTTCAACAGTGGAGTATCTACACACCATAGATTAAGGATGTGGAGCTCTGCTGTACCTCAAGTTTCAATGCAATTACGACTATATTCTATTCAATTCCGCTTGTTCTTATTATAAGATATTCGTTGCACTTCAACATGATGAATATGATGATCCGTGACACTCATCATCATTCTCACCTATGAACGCGTGACTAACAACCACTTCTGTTCTACCTTAGATCGGGCGCATATCTCTTGGATTCCTTAATCAGAATCTACGTGGTATAAGCTAGAATTGATGGTGGCATTCATGGGAATCCGGAAATTCTAACCTTGTCTGTGGTATTCCGAGTAGGATTCCGGGATTGAATAACTGTGACGAGCTTCAAACTCGCGATTGTTGGGCGTGATGACAAACGCAAAAGAATCAAGGGATTCTATTCCAACATGATCGAGAACCGACAGATGATTAGCCATATCGTGACAGAGCATTCGGACCTTTTTCACTGAGAGGATGGGATATAGCCATTGACAACATGATGCCCTACATACAGCTTGCCATGGAAATGAATAAGAAGGATTGAAGGAAGGCAGTAGAAAAACAGAGATCCGACAGGGACAAGCATCTCCAGACACTTATTTGAAATTCCCACCATTGAATTACATGAGTAACTCTATCTTTATTTTCTGCTTATTTATTATTATTATTCGAAAACTCCATAACATTTACTATCTGCCTAACTGAGATTTCCAAGATGACTATAGCTTGCTTCATACTAACAATCTCCGTGGGATCGACCCTTACTCACGTAAGGTATTACTTGGACGACCTAGTGCACTTGCTGGTTAGTTGTGCGGAGTTGTGACTAAGTGTGATTCACGTTCGAGAGCGCTACCAAGTTTTTGGCGCCATTGTTGATGATCACAATTTCGTGCACCAAGTTTTTGGCGCCGTTGCCGGGGATTGTCCGAGTATGGACAATTGACGGTTCATCTTGTTGCTCAGATTAGGTAATTTTCTTTTTTATTTTCTTTTCAAAAAGTTTTAAAAAATATTTTTCAAAATTTCTCACCTGTTTTCAAAAATTTTCAGAGTTTTCAAGAATGAATCCTAGAGTTTCATACAACATGTTTTAGCTTGGCTGGCTATTAAGCCATGGCTAATTCACAGGATTTTGATTTAGGACTATGAATTCATTACTTCCTTTTTCCAAAATATGTTTTCGAAAAATTTATTAAGAAAATCCAAAAAAATCATAAAATCATAAAAACCAAAAATATTTTGTGTTTCTTGTTTGAGTCTTGAGTCAATTTATGAGTTTGGTGTCAATTGCATGCTTTACAAATTTTTTCTTGCATTTTTCGAAAATTCATGCATTCATAGTGTTCTTCATGATCTTCAAGTTGTTCTTGGTAAGTCTTCTTGTTTGATCTTGATGTTTTCTTGTTTTGTGTCTTTTATTGTTTTTCATGTGCATTCTTGCATTCATATTGTCCAAGCATCAAAGATTTCTAAGTTTGGTGTCTTGTATGTTTTCTTTGCATAAAAAATTTTTCAAAAATATGTTCTTGATGTTCATCATGATCTTCAAAGTGTTCTTGGTGTTCATCTTGACATTCATAGTGTTCTTGCATGC
Organism: Arachis duranensis; assembly: GCF_000817695.3. Lineage (NCBI taxonomy): Eukaryota > Viridiplantae > Streptophyta > Magnoliopsida > Fabales > Fabaceae > Arachis > Arachis duranensis. The sequence continues at coordinate 68,491,078 of NC_029780.3, read as the reverse complement.
ATAATGTGTTTTGATTCATAATTTTCATGTTGTGAGTCAATTTTTATGTTTTTCTCACTCATCATCAAAAATTCATAAATAAAAAAAAATATCTTTTCCTTTTTTTTCTCTCAAAATTTCGAAAATTTGGGTTGACTTAGTCAAAAATTTTTAAAATTAGTTGTTTCTTGTAAGTCAAGTTAAATTTTCAAATTTTAAAAATCTTATCTTTTCAAAACTTTTTCAAAAATTAAATCTTTTTCATTTTTCTTATTTATTTTCGAAAATTCTTTAAAATATTTTTCAAAAATATTTTTCTTAATTTTATCTTTATTTTTGAAAATTATGCTAACAATTAATGTGATTGGTTCAAAAATTTGAAGTTGTTACTTTCTTGTTAAAAAAGGCTCAATCTTTAAATTCTAGAATCTTATCTTTTAGTTTCTTGTTAGTTAAGTAATTAATTTTAATTTTAAAAATTAAATATATCTTATCTTCTTATCATATCTTTTTATCATATCTTTTTATTATACCTTTTTCAAAAATTTTATCTTTTTCAAAAAAAAATTAATTTCAAAAATATCTTCTTATCTTCTTATCTTTCCAAAATTGAATTTCAAATCTTTTTCAACTAACCAACTAACTTTTTGTTTGTTTCTTATCTTTTTCAAAACAACTTAACCACTTCTCCCTCTCTAATTTTCGAAAATATCTCCCGCTTTTTCAAAATTTTTCTTAATTTAATTAATTATTTTGAATTTTAATTTTAATTTTATTTCTTATCTTAATTTTCGAAAATCATTAAGTCCTTTTCAAAATTTAATTTCGAAAATTTCTCCCTCTCTCATCTTATTCTATTTATTTATTTATTTACTAACACTTCTCTTCACCTCAATTCACTGCCTCTACCTTTACCCTTTATTCAGACTATTCATTCTTCTTCACCCTTATTCCCTTTCTTCTTCTACTAATAATAAGGAACCTCTTTACTGTGACATAGAGGATTCCTCTTCTCTTCTTTTCTTGTTCTCTTCTTTTTCATATGAACAGGAACAAGGAAAAAGGCATTCTTGTTGAAGCTGATCCAGAACCTGAAAGGACTCTGAAGAGGAAACTAAGAGAAGCTAAATTACAACAATCCAGAGACAACCTTGCTGAAATTTTCGAACAAGAAAAGGAGATGGCAGCCGAACCCAACAACAATAATGCAAGGAGGATGCTTGGTGATTACACTACACCTACTTCCAAGTTTGATGGAAGAAGCATCTCAATTCCTGCCATTGGAGCCAACAATTTTGAGCTGAAACCTCAATTAGTTGCTCTAATGCAACAGAACTGCAAGTTTTATGGACTTCCATCAGAAGATCCTTACCAATTCTTAACTGAGTTCTTGCAGATCTGTGAGACTGTTAAGACTAATGGAGTAGATCCTGAAGTCTACAGGCTCATGCTTTTTCCTTTTGCTGTAAGAGACAGAGCTAGAACATTGTTAGACTCTCAAACTAAAGATAGCCTGGACTCCTGGGATAAGCTGGTCACGGCCTTCTTGGCTAAGTTCTTTCCTCCTCAAAAGCTGAGCAAGCTTAGAGTGGATGTTCAAACCTTCAAACAAAAAGATGGTGAATCCCTCTATGAAGCTTGGGAAAGATATAAACAGATGACCAAAAGATGTCCTTCTGACATGTTTTCAGAATGGACCATGATAGATATATTCTATTATGGTCTATCTGAGTTCTCTAAGATGTAATTGGACCATTCTGCAGGTGGATCCATTCACCTAAAGAAAACGCCTGCAGAAGCTCAAGAACTTATTGACATGGTTGCAAATAACCAGTTCATGTACACTTTTGAGAGGAATTCCGTGAATAATGGGACGCCTCAAAGGAAGGGAGTTCTTGAAATTGATGCTCTGAATGCCATATTGGCTTAGAACAAAATGTTGACTCATCAAGTCAACATGATTTCTCAAATTCTGAATGGATGGCAAAATGCATCCAACAGCACTAAAGAGGCATCTTCTGAAGAAGAAGCTTATGATCCTGAAAACCCTGCAATGGCAGAGGTAAATTATATGGATGAACCTTATGGAAACACCTATAATTCATCATAGAGAAATCATCCAAATTTCTCATGGAAAGATCAACAAAAGCCTCAACAAGGCTTTAATAATGGTGGAAGAAATAGGCTCAGCAATATCAAGCCTTATCCATCATCTTCTAGGCAACAGACAGAGAATTATGAACAGAATACCTCTAACTTAGCAAATTTAGTCTCTGATCTGTCTAAGGCCACTTTAAGTTTCATGAATGAAACAAGGTCCTCCATCAGAAATCTGGAGGCACAAGTGGGCCAGCTGAGTAAGAAAATCACTGAAACCCCTCCCAGTACTCTCGCAAGCAATACTGAAGAAAATCCAAAGAGAGAGTGCAAGGCCATTGATATACTCAACATGGCCGAATGCAAGAAGGAGGGAGAGGACGTGAATCCTAATGAGGAAGATCTCATGGGACGTCTCTCAAGCAGGAAGGAGTTCCCCATTGAGGATCCAAAGGAATCTGAGTCTCATATAGAGACCACAGAGATTCCATTAAATCTCCTTCTGCCATTCATGAGCTCTGAAGATTATTCTTCCTCTGAAGAGGATGAAGATGTAACTGGAGAGCAATTTTCTCAATATCTAGGAGCCATCATGAAGCTGAATGCCAAGTTATTTGGTAATGAGATTTGGGAAGGTGAACCTCCCTTGCTCATTAGTGAACTTGACACATGGGTTCAGCAAACTTTACCTCAAAAGAAACAAGATCCTGGGAAATTCTTAATACCCTGTACCATAGGCACCATGACCTTTGAGAAAGCTCTGTGTGACCTAGGGTCAGGCATAAATCTTATGTCACTCTCTGTAATGGAGAAACTGGGGATCATTGAGGTACAGCCTGCCTTATTCTCATTACAATTGGCAGACAAGTCAGTAAGACAAGCTTATGGATTAGTAGAGGACGTGTTAGTAAAGGTTAAAGGCCTTTACATCCTTGCTGACTTCATAATCTTAGATACTAGGAAGGAAAAGGATGAATGCATCATCCTTGGAAGACCTTTCCTAGCCACAGCAGAAGCTGTGATTGATGTTAATAGAGGAGAATTAGTCCTTCAATTGAATGGGGACTACCTTGTGTTGAAGGCACACGGCCATCCCTCTGTAACAAGGGAGAGTAAGCATGCAGAGCTTCTCTCAGTACAGAGTCAAACAGAGCCCCCACAGTCAAACTCTAAGTTTGGTGTTGGGAGGCCACAACCAAACTCTAAGTTTGGTGTTGAATCCCCACAACCAAACTCTAAGTTTGGTGTTGGGACTATACAACATTGACTTGATCACCTGTAAGGCTCCATGAGGGCCCACTGTCAAGCTATTGACATCAAAGAAGCGCTTATTCGGAGGCAACCCAATTTTTATTTATCTAATTTTATTTTTTATTTTATTTTTCTTTCATGTTTTATTAGGTACATGATCATGTCGAGTCACGAAAAAAATATTAAAATTAAAAATAGAATCAAAAACAGCAGAAGAAAAATCACACCATGGAGGAAGGACTTACTGGCGTTTCAACGCCAGTAAGGAGCATCTGGCTGGTGTTCAACGCCAGAACAGAGCATGGATCTAGCGTTGAACGCCAGAAACAAGCAACATTCTGGCGTTCAAACGCCAGGAATACATCCTGAGGAGAGCTAGCACTGAACGCCAGAAACAAGCATGGAACTGGCGTTCAACGCCAGAAACATGCTGCACATGGGCGTTGAACGCCCAGAACATGCATCACCTTGGTGTTTAAACGCCAGAATTGCATGCAAAGGCATTATACATGCCTAATTGGTGCAGGGATGTAAATCCTTGACACCTCAAGATCTGTAGACCCCACAGGATCACTTCAGGATCTGTGGACCCCACAGGATCCCCACCTACCATATTTTTCCCTCTTCTCAACATTCATCCTCTCTTTCCAATAAACACTCTTCCCCAAAATCTTTCACCAATCACCTCAATCTCTCTTCCCAATTACCCCCTTCACCACTCACATCCATCCACTCTTCCCCATAAACCCCACCTACCTTCAAAATTCAAAATTTCTTTCCCACCCAAACCCACCCTAAATGGCCGAACCTACTCCCTCTCCCCTCACTATATAAACCCCTCCATTCTCCTTAATTTTCACACAACACAACCCCCTCTTCTACACCTTGGCCGAATACACCTCCCTTACTCTCCTCTACCTTTTCTCTTCTTCTTCTTCTTCTTCTTTTCTTTCTTCTCTTGCTTGAGGACAAGCAACATTCTAAGTTTGGTGTGGTAAAAGCATAGCTTTTTTATTTTTCCATAACCATTGATGGCACCTAAGGCCAGAGAAACCTCAAAAAAAAAAGAGAAAAGGGAAGACAAAAAAATCTTCCACCTCCGAGTCATGGAAGATGGAGAGATTCATCTCAAGGGTCCATAGCTCAGTAGAAGAGCAATTGACTGCACATCAAGAGAGCATGAGGAATTCCCTAATCAAAAAATCCCTGAGATACCTCATGGGATACATTTTTCTCCACACAACTATTGGGAGCAACTAAGGATAAGAGCACCAAAATCACTAGGGATCAAGCAACAGAGGCAAGGAAGAGACATAAAGGAGCTCAAAAAGCACCATTAGTCCTTCAAAAAGGCGCCACCCTCACTAAGGTGGACTCATTCCTT
>NC_029780.3:68485208-68486182 GCF_000817695.3 Arachis duranensis | reverse complement strand
TTAAATGAAAAATGTTTTTAATACAAAAGAACAAGAAGTACATAAGTTTCGAATTTATCCTTGAATTTAGTTTAATTATATATATGTGGTGACAATACTTTCTGTTTTCTGAATGAATGCTTGAACAGTGCATATTTTTTATCTTGTTGTTTATGAATGTTAAAATTATTGGCTCCTGAAAGAATGATGAACAAAGAAATTGTTATTGACAATCTGAAAAATTATGAAAATTGATTCTTGAAGCAAGAAAAAGCAGTGAAAAAGCAAAAGCTTGCAAAAAAAGTGGCGAAAAAAAAGAAAGAAAAAGAAAAAGCAATAAAAAAAGCCAATAACCCTTAAAACCAAAAGGCAAGGGTAGAAAGGATCCAAGGCTTTGAGCATCAATGGATAGGAGGGCCCAAGGAAATAAAATCCAGGCCTAAGCGGCTAAATCAAGCTGTCCCTAACCATGTGCTTGTGTCATGAAGGTCCAAGTGAAAAGCTTGAGACTGAGTGGTTAAAGTCATGATCCAAAGCAAAAAGAGTGTGCTTAAGAGCTCTGGACACCTCTAATTGGGGACTTTAGCAAAGCTAAGTCACAATCTGAAAAGGTTCACCCAGTTATGTGTCTGTGGCATTTATGTATCCGGTGGTAATACTGGAAAACAAAGTGCTTAGGGCCACGGCCAAGACTCATAAAAGTAGCTGTGTTCAAGAATCAACAAACTTAACTAGGAGAATCAATAATACTATCTGAAATTCTAAGTTCCTAGAGATGCCAATCATTCTAAACTTCAAAGGATAAAGTGAGATGCCAAAACTATTCAGAGGCAAAAAGCTACAAGTCTCGCTCATCTAATTAGAACTAATATTCATTGATATTTTGGGATTTATAGTATATTCTCTTCTTTTTATCCTATTTGATTTTCAGTTGCTTGGGGACAAGCAACAATTTAGGTTTGGTGTTGTGATGAGCGGATAATTTATACGCTTTT
>NC_029780.3:68434720-68485112 GCF_000817695.3 Arachis duranensis | reverse complement strand
TACTTTTAGGGATGTTTTCATTAGTTTTTTATGCTAAATTCACATTTCTGGACTTTACTATGAGTTTTTGTGTTTTTCTGTGATTTCAGGTAATTTCTGGCTGAAATTGAGGGACCTGAGCAAAACTCTGATAAGAAGGCTGACAAAGGACTGCTGATGTTGTTGGATTCTGACCTCCCTGCACTCGAAATGGATTTTCTGGAGATACTAAACTTCAAATGGCGCGCTCCCAACGACTTTGGAAAGTAGACATCCAGAGCTTTCTAGCAATATATAATAGTCCATATTTTATTCGTAATTAGATGACGTAAACTGGCGCTCAATGCCAGTTCCATGCTGCATTTTGGAGTCAAACGCCAGAAACACGTCACGAACCAGAGTTGAACGCCAAAAACATGTTACAACTTGGCGTTCAACTCCAAGATAAGCCTCATCTCGTGTAAAGATGAAGCTCAGCCCAAACATACACCAAGTAGGCCCCGGAAGTGGATTTCTGCATGAATTACTTACTTCTGTAAACCCTAGTAGCTAGTTTAGTATAAATAGAACTTTTTACCTTTGTATTTGACATCTTTTGGTCTTAGTTTTATTTTATTATTCATCTTAGGAGACTATTGATCACGTTTTGGGGGCTGGCCATTCGGCCATGCCTAAACCTTCATCACTTATGTATTTTCAACGGTAGAGTTTCTACACACCATAGATTAAGGGTGTGGAGATCTGTTGTACCTCAAGTTTCAATGCAATTACTACTATAATCTATTCAATTCCACTTGTTCTTATTCTAAGATATTCGTTGCACTTCAACATGATGAATATGATGATCCGTGACACTCATCATCATTCTCACCTATGAACGCGTGACTGACAACCACTTCCGTTCTACCTTAGACCGGGCGCATATCTCTTGGATTCCTTAATCAGAATCTTCGTGGTATAAGCTAGAATTGATGGCGGCATTCATGGGAATCCGGAAAGTCTAACCTTATCTGTGGTATTCCGAGTAGGATTCCGGGATTGAATGACTGTGACGAGCTTCAAACTCGTGATTGTTGGGCGTGATGACAAACGTAAAAGAATCAAGGGATTCTATTCCAACATGATTGAGAACCGACAGATGATTAGTCATGCCGTGACAGAGCATTTGGACCTTTTTCACTAAGAGGATGAGATGTAGCCATTGACAACGGTGATGCCCTACATACAGCTTTCCATGGAAAAGAATAAGAAGGATTGAAGGAAGGCAGTAGAAAAACAGAGATCCAACAGGGACAAGCATCTCCAGGTACTTATCTGAAATTCCCACCATTGAATTACATGAGTAACTCTATCTTTATTTTTTGCTTATTTATTATTATTATTCGAAAACTCTATAACATTTACTATCCGCCTAACTGAGATTTCCAAGATGATTATAGCTTGCTTCATACCAACAATCTCCGTGGGATCGACCCTTACTCTCGTAAGGTATTACTTGGACGATCCAGTGCACTTGCTGATTAGTTGTGCGGAGTTATGACTAAGTGTGATTCACGTTTGAGAGCGCTACCAAGTTTTTGGCGCCATTGTTGATGATCACAATTTCGTGCACCAGTACGCATGACATGAGCGATCTGCAGAAATTACAGAATACGCTGGAGATAATTTTGGGCCGCGTTTTGACCCAGAGTTCGGCCCAGAAACACAGATTAAAGTCAGAAAACATGTAGAGACTCAACATATCAGATCATACACACAATTTTAGGTTTAGGTGTAGTTTTTAGAGAGAGAGGTTCTCTCATCTCTCTTAGAATTTAGGATTAGGATTCCTCTTAAAGGAATTAGGATTTATTCTTCTCAATTTTCAGGTTTAATCTTCCTTTTATTTATTTTCTCAATTTAACTTATGAACTTTTCCATGTTGGATGTGATTTCTTTTATTAATATTTGAGGTATTTCAGACATGTGATTTTTATTTAGTTTCTTATATTCTTGGCTCTAGTTGATTAATTGGTGACTCTTGAGTTATCAAACTCATCATGATTGATAATTGTATCTTTGCTGATTGATTTAGATTACTATAACTCTAGTCTTTCCTCAGGAGTTGACTAGGACTTTAGGTGTTAAATTGATTTGTCCACTTGACTTACCTTCATAGTTAGAGGTTGACTTAGTGGGAGCAAAAATATAATTCTCATCACCATTGATAAGGATAACTAGGATAGGACTTCTAGTTTTCATACCTTGCCAAGAGTTTTATTAGCTATTGATTTACTAATTCCTACAATTTACTTCTTTTGTTCAAACTTTTTTCAAAAAACCCAAAAATACTGTTTTTCAAAACCAATAATAAATCATACTTCCCTGCAATTCCTTGAGAAGACGACCCGAGGTTTGAATACTTCGGTTTATAAATTTTATTGGGTTTGTTACTTGTGACAACCAAAACGTTTGTACGAAAGGATTTTCTGTTGGTTTAGAAGCTATACTTACAACACGATTATATATTTTTATATTTCTTTACCGATAGGAAATCAGTTCATCAGGCTTCTCGACTAATACTCCTTTCAATTATACTTATAAACTATGTATTAAAAATTCTCCTTGAGAGTCGTACCACCTTATTATCATTGACTTATGACTCAAGCATAATGATTTGAATATTAGGGTATTACACAATATAACTGAAATAATTCATATGTTTCCTGATAATTCACTCTTTCATAGCGTTTATATATATATAAGGGCCTGATAATTCATAAAGATCTAAGGGCTTGTATTCTTGATTGTATATCATAAAAACGCATCATATTTTGCACATGAAGATAATGCATTCTTCTAACATGATAAATATGTTTATTCTTAATACTTTGCCTAATGATTTTTACTGATTTTATGGTTTTCATTTGTTGTAAAAACCTTTTAGTTTTAATTATTTTCTTGTTCACCTTTTTTATTTCTTCTTTCAATTCAAAATATTCAGTTATTAATTCTCTTACTTTTATTTCTATTGCCATTACTCTTATTTTCATATTTCTTATAACTAACTTTAAAGATTTAAGCTTTTTATGAAACTCTTTCTTGTTATAAGAACATGGATAATAACTAAGAGAATAAAGAAAAGAAAGATAGTAAGCTTACAAAGATGAACTTGTACTCTTATTGCTTGCAAAGTTGATACACTTCTTGAAGATAATTACAAATATTTAGAGAATATATGAAGTAAGAAGATATAAGAGTAGAGAGATTTCTTGAGCTTTCAAGTATTTGATGATCTTGAATAAGTGAGGCCTTTGGTATTTATAGACCCCAAATGATGACTATTCGGGTACTGTTTGTCGACAGTACTGTTTGCCGACATTTACTGTTTTGCCGACATTCACTGTTTGCTTTTACTATTTGCTGATATTTACTATTTACTTTTTACTTTTTACTTTTTACTTTTTTTTTTACAAAAATCATTTTTCTTTATGATTGGTTTTTACATTGATTGCATATACAGTATTTATTACATCTCAAATGGGTCTTGAGAATCTTGATAGTAATGAGCTGGGCTAGATTGGACCTCTTCGTCTTCTCCAAGAGGTACGGTTTGTATTGCTTGTAGAGAGCTTTGAATATCTTCCTCTGAGGTTGCTGCCACTAGAGCTGCCATAATTTGTCGCTTCTGTGCTAAGAATTGGGTCTCTTTTTTATAAGCTATTTGTTCATTGGTGGTGCTTGAGGCTGTTATTGCTGGACGCTTTTATGATGTTGTTAACCATTGATCAATAGCTACTCTTCTTAGTAAATTTATATCATATTTGTTCCACCATTTTATTTTTATTACTCTTACTAAATATTGTATGCTTGGAGATTATTCATATGCTGCTGAATCATATTCCCATGTCATAATCCAGCTTATTTCTATGGCTGCTATGAATAAAATGAATTTATATTCTTGTAAGAATGATGACTTGCTTTTAAAATATTCATACGCCATACTGGCTTCTTTTGGGAAGAAAGCTTCCATTAGTCTAAAATTCTGGAACCATGCTTGGAACCATTTGGGAAATTGTAATGATATCCCCTTTCTAAACCAAATGAACCACGAATGGGGACTTGGTGATAGAAATAATATATGATTCCAGGCTTTTTGGTAGTCATAGTAGGTATAGTTCTGGGGTTCGAATTTTAGTGAGAAACTCTTAGACTGATATGGAGGTATTTACCATTCGTGTAAAGATAATATTTTTATGATTTTTATCTCTGAATAAATAGGTTGTTTGGTGTTCGAATCCCTATAATGTGTTAATTCAATTGATCCGGTGTCAACTAATATGAATTCATAGAATTTTTGGGTTTTTTGTGGGTTAATAGGAATGTAATGAAAAGTGTTTGGGAAAATAGTCTTATATAGGGTTTTCCTATCTTTTTTGAACCACTCTTTTCAATGGTTAATATTTTTATAGGATTGGGTTTTTCATAGTAAGAAAATTGTTCTTTCAGGGGTTGAGTGTTATAGAGGTCAGATGGTTGTAATAATGTGAATTTATTATTGGTAGTAATTAAAGGGCTCTTAGAAGGTGATGACGATGATGATGCAGCTTTTAGAACCTGTGACATTGTCATAGGTCTTAATGATAATTGTTTTGCTGGTACAGCAGTAATAGGTAATTTCGTTTCTTTTATTTGGTCAAAAGGTTGACCATAATCTTCACTGGAGGCTGCTTTTTGTTCCATTCTTTCCCTGCAAAAATTCTCTAGTAAGAAAGTCAGGGAGTGAATTTAGTTCTCCTTTTATATGTTCAATAGTAAAATCGAAGCATGATAAAATAGCTTGCCATCTTGAAAATATTTGTTTTGAAACTAAATTTTTGACATCATTTTCTAAAACATTTGGTGCTACTTTACAATCAGTCCTTATTAAGAAGGTTTATTGAATAAATCTTCTTGAAATTTTGAAACACATAATACTATGGCAAGTATTTCTTTTTTGACTGTTGGGTAGTTCTTTTGAGCCTGGTTCCAAATTCCTGAATGATATTTTACTATTTGTTCTTTTGAGCTATTAGGAGGTATTTGTTTAAGAATTTCTCCATATCCTAATTCTGATGCATCTGTTTCTACAATTAATTTAGCCAATGGATCTAGTATACTTATACAAGGTATTTCTTTTATTACATTTTTTATCTTTATTATTATAGAAGTCATTTCTTTTGTCCATGGAGGTGGATTTTTTCTTAATCTTTTATAAAGAGGTTCCCATGTGACTCTTATTCCAGGTAGGAATTCCGCTACATAATTTAAACATCCTAAAATCCTTTGTAGTTATTTTTTGTCAGTTATTTCATTTGAAAATTTATCTGCAAATTCAATAGCTCTTTTAATAGGTACTAAAGTTCCTTGATAAATTTCATATCCTAAAAACCTTACTTTAGTTGTAAAAATTTTCATTTTCTTTTCTGATAAAACCAGTCCTTGTTCTTTTATAATATTCATAAATTTTTCTAGATGATATATATGCTGCTTTATTCCTTTTGAGTATACTAATACGTCATCAAGATATACTATAGTAAATTCTATATGCGTGTAAAATATATTATTCATTATTTCTTGGAATTCACTAGGAGCATTTTTTAATCCTTGAGGCATTACATTCCATTCATAATGTCCAAAGGGTACTATAAAAGCTATTTTATATCTATGTTCCTCTTTTACTGCAATTTGATAATATCCTGATTTTAAATCAAATTTTGAAAAGATATTTACTTTATTTAATCTTTTTAATGAGATCACTTTTATTTGGTAAAGGATACCTAATCCATTTTAATACCTTGTTTAGAGGTTTATAATTAATAACTAATCTTGGAGCACCTCTTTCTATTTCAGATGCTTTCATCACATAGAAGCCTGTACAACTCCAGGGTGATTTTGAAGGCCTTATTAGTCCCTTATCCAGATATTCTTGTATTTCTTTTTTACAATATTCTAGATATTCTTTTTTCATATGTATTGGTTTTGTCTTTGTTGGTATATTTTTTTCATTAAACCCATCTTCATATGGTAAAGATATTTCATGTAATTTTCTATGTTGAAAAGCTGTGGGATTTAAACTACATAATTCTGTCTTAATTTTTTCTTCAATTGCTTTTATTTTATCTTGTATTTTCGGAGTTTGTAACTTTTCTTCTATTCTTTTATGTGCAACTTCTTGGTTTAAGTAGTTAATTTGTCTTGTCTTCCTTTCTATAATATTAACTTGACGCGGTAAGTGTTGTAAAATTTTCTCTTGGCTCAAACAATTAATTTGTCTTACTTCTATTTTCATAACATTAACTTGTGTAGATAGGTGTTGTAACATATTGAGCTCATGCTGTTTTGGTCTGGTGAGAAATTCAAAATGAACAGGATGATTGGGGATTCTTGTACAAGTTATTCCGTCGATGTCAACATTAAAGGGACATAATAATAAAGTAAAAGGATTTCCTAATATAACTTGATGAGATATATTTCTTGCTAAAAAGAATGTACTGGCAAAGCATACCCTATTTTTACAAATTTTTGCTTTAGATAACTTATATTCTATAGTCATTTTGTCCTTTTCTGCCATTAGGACTCTTTCTATAGTTTTCTCATAATATTTTGTGGGTATTAATCCTTATTGTATACAATTGACATCAGCTCCTGAATTTACCATGGGCTATTAAATCAAATTTTTCTTCTCCTACTATTAAGGTTATTGTAGTGAACCATTTTTGGTTTACTAATAAAGTTAGTATATTTATATAATTTTCTGTACCCAGGTTAATATGATTCTCGAGGATTGTTATGTTATTAGTCCCTTCTATTTAACTAACATTATTTTGCAAAGATTGTTCTTGGATTTTTATTATGTTTTCTCCTTCTATTTTTAGTAATCTATAGTCCATATTAATATTTTGTTGTTTTAATTCTGAAACTTCTCTTTTTAACCTTTTTATCTCTTCTTTGAGAGAATTAAGGGAAACTTCTTCTTGTGGGTTTTTAAAACGATTATAAATTTCTTTTATTTCTATGGGTCTTATTTCTTACTTACTTTCTTCTTCTTTTTTAACTAATTCAGCTAATTGTCTTATGAACTCATCCCTTAATGGCGTATCTTCTAACTTGTCAATTATTTTGACTAGTGTAGAAGTTTGTTCTTGAGTCAAAATATTTACAATTTTTTCACAGTTTCTACAGTTGCATAATCCTATTCCTAAACAATTATTATTATCCTGTTCCTCTTTTTCACTATTTTCTCCTAAGCTCTCTTCTTCTGACATAAGGTCTAATTGTTGTATAAAATAGTCTTCAGTTTCAGAAGAACCCTCATAACTTGATTTTTCTTCTGACTCTGAATTGATTAGTATAGCTGTCAAAGCATGTTTAATCTCTTTATTTTCTATTTTATTTATTTTTTGTTCTGTCGTACACTTATTAGCATAATGTCCTTGTTTTTTATATTTCCAACATGTTACTTGTTTTTTCTTATTAGAAAATTTAGGTTTTCCTTTAGGAGTCTTATGGAATTTTTTATAATATTTATGTTCATAATAAAGGGGTTTGTCTATATTATATTTAGGTTTTTTATAAATTTTTTTCTTTTTAACTTTATGCTGTCCACTAGGTGCTTTTTCAGGAGTTATTCCATATTGATAACAGAAAGTGCCAAGATCTCTTTTTCTCGTAATACTTTTTTGTTTTATTTTCTGTTGTATCTTGGTATCTGTGCATATTTTTATACCTGTTTGTACTATTATATTATGCAATTGTCCAAAAGTTAATGAATTATAGGGAATCTGGGTCTCAAACTGCGTTTGTAGTTTTTGTAATACTTTTTCAGAGAATAATTTTGGTAAGGCTGCTATGAATCTTTCTTTTCAGAAAGGTGCATGTGCATCATCTCTTATCATGACTTTTGACATAAAAACATCTTTATACCATCTATAATCAGACATGGTTGGACATCTTAAATTCATTAATTGAGTTTGTATCCTATCTTTAAAAATACTGGGATCTCCTACAAAATTTTTAATAATAGTATATATTAATGTGGATGTAGCATCTAGTGACTGATCTTCTTGTTTAATACTATTAATAATTAATTCTTTTTCTTGGATGCTGAAAAAATTATCCCACTAACCTTTTAATTGTCCTATAAATCCTTGGGTTATCATAATTGCTGCTTCTTTATCAGAAGCTTTTCTCATCTTATAGCCAGTTGCAGCCATAGTCATATTACACATTTGATCTAAAATAGCCTGCTCACTTAATCCATCTATATTCCATTCTACTAAGTTTGATCCTGAGAAACTATTTTGCACTAATTGTGTTCGCTCTTCTAGGCCCACATCTACTGGTGATGGTCTAGAATAATAATTTCTTGTTTTAGGATAATCTCTTTTATGGGATATTTTATTTAGTTCTAATTCTTCTTCCTTTTGTAATGTATTAATTGTTAATTTTCCTAGACTAATACTCTTAAGTTTTTCTTTTAGTTCTTCAACTTCTGTTTCTACTTTAGAGTTTAAGCTAATATTATCTAAACTTTGTAATTTATATATAGGTTTTTCTATAGGTTTTTCTACCTTAATGACTTTTTTCATATTTTCCATTCTTCCTAATTGATTTTTCATTATATCTAACATGGTATTAGTAAAGTTTAATTGTTGATGTAATTTCTTAATATCTCTTTTTTCTATATTTTCTTCTGCATTGCTATCTTTATAGGTGTTGCTTCAACTACTAGATCTTTTCCAATTGGTATTTTAATTGTTTCTTTAGGAGGATATTCAGATTCTATTACTGATTCTGGGCTTGTTTTCTAGCTAATTCTATTTTCTTTCATAAAATCATAGAATAGTTCTCTTAGTCTAATAACTTCATTTTCTGAATGGTTGGTAAAATACCAATCTCTTAGTGGTTTATTATAATCAGCATTAAAATCTTGTCTTATCCATTCTTTATCAATCTCAAATGATTCTTCCTTTATAATTACTGATAAAACTTGTGATTCCATTGGATCAAATTCTGAAGGTGATTTATATACAACAGTGGCTATATTCGGCCTTCTGTTGTCAATTCCTACAATATTATCCATATTTCCTATTGATGAGTTATCTATAGAATTTCTATGACTAATAGTTTCAACATTATCAGGAATTCTCAATGATTGGGATCTATTCATCCTAATTCTAATATCAGGTCCTTCTCTTATTATTTCTCTTATTCTAGTATTTTGTATTTGTGGTTCTTCAATACCATCAGGTATTATCCATTCTTCAGGCATTCTACTTTTTAATTCTTCATGTCTTAATCTTTTAGGTGTTTGTATATTAGATCTCTTTAGATTTGCATGCATAATTATCGTTTCTTCTTTTGAGGATTGTCTTAATACTTTAAAGTCATAATTAACCTTAGTAATTTTATAATATATCCTATAGATTATTTCGAATGGATCATATTTCTCATTTATAATTGTTTCATCAGATCTTACTTGCAATTTTAAGGCTTGCCATGTGTATTCATTTTTTAAATTCATAGCATAATTTGGGTAACAATTAAAAAAAAACTGGTCCATCATGACAGTTACTTTCTAATATTCCTATTAATGAGTCACTAAAATTTTGGAATCTGGTATCTCTTAAGGTTAATAATATAGGCAGATTAATTCCTATTCTAAAATTAGGTTTTATGGCTACTTGTATTAATCCTATATGGATGAAGTTATATCCTTTACTGCTATGTTCTTTCAATTTATCCTCTTCTAAGATTGTAATAATATTATTATTACTCGTTCCTGGTTTACAATATTCTAACATATCAATTTCATAATTTCTTCCTTCCCAAAAGTTTCTCTTTTTATATACTTTATCTTTATTTATTATAGGTATATTCTAATTATGAAAACTTTCTTCTAATTTAGCTATTTTTAATTCATTTTTAGTTCCAGAGGTGATGCTTCATCATTATCTGTTTTTATCACTAAAGAATTATTTTTTCCTAGATTTAAACTACTCATCGTTCTCAATAAACTAGCCATTTTATGGTTAGAACTTTGTAAGTTATGGGACCACCCTCGTTAACCAACGGATTCACTGCCTTACTAGGACTTACAACCGAGACTACAATCTGGACTGACCAATGTATTAACAGTTCTCACTGCTATTTCAAAGTTGTAACTATAAAATTTTGAGATTTATCAAGAAGACTTGTAATAAAAATTCAATTAAAAATAATTTCTTTATATATATATATATGTTTTATGCTAGTATTGTGTGTATCTTTTGTCTCACACTCTAGTACTCTATTTATACACTCAGAAGGGGCATTATTTTCAAACCTCCTTAAATTTAATCTCTCTTGTTAACATGAGCCCTCCAACATTAAGCCCATATTGTGAAAGAAGTCATGAACATTCATATCACAAAGGACATTACGAGTTTAGTTTGTGATCCTTATAATGAGTGACAGAGTAGCATATTTCACAAGCATAGTTAATAGAATTAGACCGGACCAGCTGGTTTGATAAAAAAATTGATGTACTGATGATCTAGTCTATTCGATTTAGAGCTAAGACTGTTTGGGCATTTAGATCGGTCAACGACAGTTAAATCCACTGAAAATCAGAAAGTTTTGACCTATTCACCACGAGCAGCGAGGCAAAAAACTGGTTTTTCATCCAGTCATGATTATCAGAAGTGAACCAGTGATTGAACTAGTTAAGCTACTGGTTTACTAGTTTATTGGTTCAACTGACGAGTTATTGGTTGAACCGGTAAAATCGGTCCCATGTCAATAAAAAATATAAAATAGTCAAAAATCTAAAATTAAAATTTAAAATACATATCTTTAATAATATTTTAAAAATAATCAAGTTTCAACAAATTATAATCAACAAGTTAATTTATATTAATAATTATAAATAATAAAAAATACAATTAATTTAAATATAAGTGAGTATAAAATTAAAATAATATCTAAAAATTATTGTGTGTGTTTATTATGTAATTAATAATTAGCATATAAACCAATGATAAATAACATAGTTTAATAGCAAAGGGAGCTTGTAATAATAAGAAGGTTTAAAGTTCAAACCATATCTTTATTATTTTTAACAATTTTTTTCAACTGGTTCGATTTTTATAACTGTGCATCTTGTGGGCCCACGCCACATCTAGTCTACCGTGCACCTTTGAGAATTCCTACTGCACTTACAGGTGTTTGTAGCTTTCTCCTTTCTTTTAGGTTTGTAACTTCTCTTCATCGTATAATTTTATCTTTTTATTTGAGAGAATAAAAAGTGTGATCTCTCACTATTTATTTTATAGGTGAGACCACGAAAAAATATGAGAGGATGTGAATTCACTCTTTACCCTCTCAAATGAAAAAAAAATAAAGAATCCAAATTTTTCTTCATCATATAAAACACAACTTTATTTTAAAATTAACTAGATTTAGACCATGCGTTTCACAAAAATAAAATGGATATATATTATATAAAATATATAAATTAATTTAAATTTAATAATTACATAATTAAAAATTTATACATAAGTTTGAATTTAAGTAAAATTATGAAAATAATCAATTCAAATTTATTTATTTATTGGACTTCATATTATTATCTTTATTTTGTTCTTCTATGTAGTCATGTTTCTTTATTTATTTTTCTAAACTATATTTAAATAGTATAGTACAAATATAAAATTATTAGATGAATACAATTTTGAATATAATATTTTAATGGTCAAAATTAATATTCAATTTTTTAATTTTATTTTTCATGATACATGATAATATTATGCATTTTCAATAATATTACAACTAAATGATGTTAAAAAGTATAAATAGTTGAAAGAAAAAAGAAGTGATATATGAATGATATAGTTAATAAATATAATTGGACTAAAATAAAAAAAAAAACTAAAAAAATTATAAAGACCATGATATATAATTAAAATTAACATTTATTTTCTAATACCAAAAAAGATAGCAGCAAAAATAGTCTCCATCCAAGCAAGATTCTTTTGGAAAAAGTTGGACGGTGTTATCCAAAAGTCGAAAAGTCAAGGATATTTGGGGGTTGACAGTAAATATACAAAATAGAGATGAAACTCTTGCTAAATTGTTTCAAGAAGGATTAAAGGTAGTAGTTGGTGACAGAACAAAGACAAAGTTTTGACATCATATTTAGGCAAAATAACGTAAATTAAAATATTTATTTTCAAGACTATATGTTGTGATTGAAGATAAAAATTGAACAATCAGTGAGTGCAGAGTTTGGGATGGGTGCAATTAGATTTAGTCCTTAAAATGGACGTGCAACCTAAGAACATGGGAGGAGGACAATAGTAGGGAGTTACTTGCTATTCTAGCAAGAGTAGTGGAAGGTAGTACAAATAGAGGTGACAAACAAAGAGTATATACGGTGAAATCCATGATGCAAGAAAACTATAAATATAGAGAGATGGATGTTGATGATTCATGGAAGAAATTCAACAAGAAGTTATGAAGTAATCTTGTCCTATCAAAAGTAGAATATTGTTGTGATTCGTAATCCAAGAGAAACTCAACACAAAGGATAAGCTACTCATACGTGGTATGGCACAAGAGAACTCGAGGTATGTATTCTATAATAATGAAATTGAAACAACTTTTCATTTTTTTTTTTTTGCACATTCTCGTGGAGCATTGGGGTCAAGCTCTCCAAGTAAGAAATTTGATGTGGGTGTGGCCTGGACATATAAGTGGGTGCTTTGAATCTTGGATGAATCATAAAATGCCACAATAATTCAATGAAGTATGGAAATCGCTCTTTTATGCTATAATTTGGTGCTTGTGGTATGCAAGAAATAAAAAAAAATTCAATGCCAAGGAGTTAAATGTGAAAAGAGTAAAAAATAATATTATGTATCACGTACAACTTTGGACAAAGAGTAGAATAGAGTGTTAAGGTATAATATGCTGATGTCCAAGGTGTGCTGAATGAAGCCTAATTATTTTGATCATGTTCTCTTGTATTGCATTACTTTTTACTTTATAACTTTTCTTGTATGATTTAGTAGTTTGTAATCTTTTGTTTGTAGTGGTGATTTGTGCTTGTATATCTTTTAGATTTGTTTTCTGTACTCTACCAGTTTGACGCTTGAGAGATTCAAATCATGAAAAAAGACTCACGATATATAGTACCATATATTTTCAATATATTATAACTAAATGATATTAAAAATATAAATTATTGAAAGAAAAATATATGATATATGAATGATATAACAGATGAATATAATTAGATCAAAAATAAAAAAATTGAAAAATTATAAAGGTCTAGTATTTTAGAAATTTATTATCTCATACATATGTTTAGTAAACTAAAAAACAGAATTTTTCAAATACTTGTGCAAAATATTAGTAAGAATGGAGAAAAAAAGAATAAAAAGCACGATATTATGTGAAAAGAGGAAATAAAGAAGTGTGAAGTGAATGTTGATTTATATAAAAAATATAAGAGTGAGTAAGTATGAAAGAAGAAGATGAATTATGTTTTATTACTCAATTTATACCTACTAAAAATAAATAATATTAACATTTAAACCATATAGTATCTTATATAAAAGTAAAGAATAAGAATATAAAAAGTATAGAGTAACCTAAAGAAAAATAAATGAAATAAGAGTGAGAAAACAAATGAAAAAGAGTTCTAAGATATAACTCTATGTAATAATCATAAGAAAAAGTGAGTATAAAAGAGAATGAATTATGTTTATATCTAATAAAAGAGAAATAATATTAACATTAAAGATATATTGTATTCTATATAAAAGTAAAGAGTAAGAGAATGTAAAAAATATAGAGTAATATAAAAAAAATAAATATCATAAGAGTAAAAAAAATGAAAAAAAATCTTAAGGTATAATTATGAGGTACATGAGAAGTGAAAATAAAAAATTTAAAAATAATTTAATTAAAAACAAAAGAATTTAAAAAATAATTCAATTAAATAAATAATAAATAAATTGTGTCAGTTAGCTATATATGCTAATGTGGCATAATATTAAAAAACTAAAAACTAAAAATGTATTAAAATACTACCTTCAACTTTATTTTTAATATATTATAAATAGATGTTAAAGTCCAAAGAGGATGGTTTGAACTTGGAATGTTGGCATTAAAAGAGTATTGGCTTGCCACCCGACCACAATACAATTTATAACCTTTTATGATAATATGTATTAAAATGCTAGACAGTTAACTAAGTAATTTTTAACTAAATTTAACTAAGTCAAATTTACATACACACGCTTTTTACTTTCTCCTTTTTTTTTTCTTTTCCACCACCTTTATCATCATTATTATTATCACCACACTTATCACCATCTCTTTTTCATTGACATACTCCTTCATCATCTTCTTCCTCCTTTTCCTTCTCCTTGTTCTTCTTCCTATTCATTTTCTTCTTCTTTTCGTTTAGTTTTTTTATCTCCTTCTTTTTTCTCCTCCTCCTCCTCCTTCATTATCATCATCATTCCCATCATCATCATCATATTCTTATTCTTCTTAGTTCAATATCACACAATTAGTTTAACGATAACAAAAGTGATACAGATATTTTGGTTAATAACACAAAAATCTATTGAAAATGACATCAATATTTTTAATAAATGATATGAGAAATCTTTAAAGAGTTACATATCCAAAATCATAACTCACTTAACCAACAAAATATATTTAAATATATTTTGGATAAAAAAAATACATAAATTTATTGAAAATGATATAAAAATGGCTAGACCTCTTATATATGAATTCAATAATAAAGAAACACATTATTTAATTAGAAATGATACAGAAAATTTTGGTAAATGACATAAGAAATTGTGGAAGAATCACAATGTCATGACCCGAATCAAGCCATGACTGGCGCTCAAGGGACAAGTCCCTTAGCAAGCCAAACAACTTAATTTTCAGAAAAACGGACAGAATCTCCTCTGTTTCTAGGACCTTACTCATATAAAAATTATCTTCCTGTATCAATAATAAACATCCATTTTCAGAGACACCAACAACATATTCCAATCATATCCACAACCAAACATGTTCAAAATATGCATTATGTATTAAATTGATAACTAGAGTATATAGTTAAATCCATAAGTCTTACATAACCAAATTATAATTACTATCTAAACAATTCGAGATTCAAAATAACGTAACCCACATGAGGATCCTGGCTATGACATATAGAGTATTGACATAATCTAAATTTTGAGCAAATGTTCTATTATAGAATTACTTAGTCCTTGGAAAGAAGAAGGGCTCACCAGGATGACTAAGATCTATTGAGGGGCAGGTGGAATGGAACCTAGAATGACTCCTGTATCTGAAAAACATGAAAATATAATAGGGTGAGTTTTGCAACTCAATGAGCAAACATTACATCTATAACCCAGACGAAACAATACATAGTTTACCTTGAAAATTATATTTTCTTTCAAAGATGAGAAATTCATATGAATTAATTATGCAAACAAATAGATAACTAGTTAAGCAGATGAACTGAAATGGGAGTTCTCATTTCAGAAGTCAAATCAAATTAAATATTACACACCTAGGATAGCTCCACCTCTAAGGGTAGCCCTTTCCACTAGTGTGCCCGTACGGTATAACAAATCCAACGTGTGGCCTACACGTTGGGCTAACAACGTCCCTGCTAGTTGAGGTCTGAGTTAGATGCATCTAAGTTAACGTCATAATCGCTGTTAACTACAGTTTTCTAGTTAGAGTCTCTCAAACCAATCCAAACCAAATCATTTATAACAAATCTCTAATAATTATAACATATTATTAAATTCTCATAGTAAATAAAAAATATATATAAGAATGCATACTAAAATTTAATTAAAATTCAATAAAGTCAAATAAAAAAATATGTATGCTTTACAAAATATATAAATATCGCCTCGTGTGTATTTTTATAAAATTATAAGTTTTACAAATTAATATCTATTTCAAAAATTCAAAATTCACAATAATCAAATATGTTCAAACTCTAAAAGTAATGATTCAATAAAAATATTGATAATAATATATTTAGAAATAATTATAGACATAATATCCACTCACAATTTGATTCCAAAGAACCGGAAGTAACTCTGAGCGCGTCAACGAGCTACCAAATGATATCCAATAATCTTACAACTCTAAAACCATGACAATAATAATATTTGGGAACTACTAATATTGTCAATTAACATAATCTTACTTACTTTGATAAAAGCCCCTAATTTTCTAACCTAATAACCCTAATTTCAGATTTTGCGATACCCACAAGTATAGGAATGATAAAAATGTGAGATATAGCTAATTATTGAGTCAAAGAGTTATCTTAAAGTCTTAATAATAACCAGAACTCAAAAGTTGGATACTTTCTTTACTCATTAAGTTGAACTCCATGATTTAGGGTTGTCATAAGTAAAATTTGAATGAATAAAATAGAGTAGAGAAGGAGAATGAAGTAAAATGAAAGAAGTGGGTTTAATGATAGTGTGTGATTGCAAGAAGAAGAGATGAGAAGATAAAAGAGATGAATAAAAAAGAAGGGAAGAGGAAGAGAAGGTTTTAGGTTTTGTTGTTGGAAAGAAATAAAAAGAAAATGAAAGAAGGAAGGAGGGATGGGGTCTTCGAAGGAAGGGGAGAAGAGGGGAAGAGGGAAAGAAAATTTAAGTGGGGGCATGTGTTCCCACGTGCTTTCCTTTTCTTTTTTTTTTCGGTCATTACACACAAGTTTAATAATTTTCTCATTGGTTAAACATTTTTTTGTATCACAGTTAAAAAATTTTAGTGTCAAAATTAAAAAACTTATAGTGTCATGATTAAAAAATTTAGGAGCTACTTTTCTAATAAATTTGACACAATATAAAACTCATCATCATCCACTTAATGTCCATTTAATAAACCTTTCACTTATTTTGTACCCTTTTTAACTAATGTTGTTTTGAAACGACCAACTTTATCATTAGACTTATACTTTGTCTTGTAAATATACTTTATTCTAATCATCTTCTTATCTGCGAGTAAATTTATCTGCTTTTATGTGTTATTTTTTTCAGTGACATAGCTATTTATCTATTACTTTTTTTGGAATCGTCATCTTTAGTAACCTCTTTAAAGTTTATTCGTTTGCAATATGAAAATAGAGCAAAATTCTTCATGGAATAGATTATTATTATTGCCAACTTCATAATTTGCTAGTCCAACAAGTAGTCTTTGCTCTTTTTGAGATCGTTTACATGGTTTTAGTTGATCAATAATGTCTGGTTGTCTTTCTTTTTTTTATTATAAGTATTTAGAATTATGATCAACTGCTTTTCTATCTTTGCATTCCAGTGCCACACACTTTTCTCGTCAAGCATCACATTTATGTTGATGATCACCTTTTTTGATTGATTATGAATTTTTAGACTGATATACTTTTGCTATAATTAATAAAAATACACTTCTTGCTTTTGCCATCAAACTTCTTTCTTAATTGATCTATTACATGGATATAAACTTTTCACTTTAAAATGATGAATTAAAAGTAATTTTTCACTCCAAATTTCTTTTGGAGTTTTATCATGAACACTTTTTATAGGACACATGTTTAAAATATGAATTGTAGTTGCATTTGCTTTCATCCAAAATTCTTTAGCCATTTCTTTTGACTTGACCATGCATTTAACTAAATTTATGATGATTATGTTCTTTTTTTCAACAAAACTATTTTTTTGAAGAGTGTATCTGATTGTTGATTAGTGTTAAATTCTATATTGCTTAAAATAATCTAATTATACAAAAAATTCTATCCATTTGTCTATTCTCATCAAAATTTTGATTTTACAATCACTTTATTTTTTAACAAATTCCTTGAATGCCTTAAAAAAATACATGCTTCTAAATTCTGTTTCAAAAAATACACCCATATATTTTACTAAAATCATCAATAAAAATAATAAAACACTTACTATCATCATTATTTGAAAATTCTATAAAACATAAATTTGAGTGTACAATTTCAAGTAATTTTTTAATTCTTCATAATTTTTCAATAAAAAATAAATTTTTATAATTTTTTGCAATTGACAAATTTCACAAACATAATTAAAAATATAAATTCGTAGTAGACCAAAAAATAAGTCTCTATTTTTTACTGACAATTTAAACTAAAAAAAATAAAAAATGTCCAAATCACATAACTAATCATCACTAATGATAATTCTAGCAATTTTATCAAGGTGAGGCAGTGAGTAGTGGTAAGTGTAAGTTGATTTAATTGGTTAACAATATATGTTTAATTTACACAAAAAAATTAGCAATTAAACAATTTAAAAATTAAATTCAATTAAATTTTGTTATCCACGTGTTCCCTTTTTTTTTTCGTTCTTCTTTTTGCTAATTTGTTTTCTTTTTTACATTCTTCTTTTTTATTCTATAGTTCTCCTCTTTTCTTATTTTATATTTCTTTTCTTTTATCTCTTTTTTGTTTAATTTGTTTATTGTTTGTTGTTTTTATATTTTTTGAAATAAATGCAAAAAAAGAAAAATAAAAATTTTAATACTAGATCCATAAGTTTTTGTAATACTAAATACATAAATTTATAGACTACAAACTCAAAAATTTATTTATAATAAACTTTCAAAAATAAACGTAAATTTTTAAGGAATAATATAGGAAAAAAAACATACAAATTTTTATACAATAAACATGAAAAGTTTATAATGATAATAAATACAGTAATATTCTAAAAATAAACTCAACTTTTTGAAGAGAAATATAACCAAAAGAAAAATATAAAAATATTTTTTTAAGATAAATATTGTAAAATCTGGTTAATTAATGACTAATTAACCCATAAATTAAAATATGTTCTAGAGAATGAGAAAATGAGGTTTTTATAGTTTAATATGGTAGGGAAACTAAGATTAGGTCGAACGGGTCAAACCGGACCAACCGAATTTAAATTGGGCCTAAGGGCCCAGCCAAACTCTTATTTAATTAGAGGGCTCATCTCTCTCCCTCTCCAAAACAAACACACATGCTGAACACAAAGGGAAAAGGGGGAAAAGATCAAAACCCTTGCTCCTATTCACTTTCAACTTCCATTGATCATAACTTTTGATCCGGAGCTTCGATTGACACACCGTTTGTGATTATGCGACCGCGGTGTTGAGCTTTATAAAGCCCATAAGGTTGTGTAAGAGGTAAGCCACATTTCATATCTGTTCTTCTAGCTTTGATTTTTGAAAATTTGGGCAAAAATGTTGAAATTGTGAGCTCTTTTGTGTTATAGGATCATATTAACTTGATGGGAAGGCTTGTTCTTCCCTCCTTAGTCCTTGGGTGAGGTAAGAGATCTCAAATCCTAGCAAAATTATGAATTTGAGGTATTGGGTATTAAGTTATTGTGTTTTGGTGTGATATTATGAATTAGGCATTATATATATGTGTATTGGAGTTTAATTGATGGTTTTGAAAAGTTTGGAAAGGATCTTGGTGCTTGAAAATCTGATGGTGAGGCTTTGGGAACCTTGAAGGTTGAAATTAGATGTGTTTCGGGTTGAACGGGAATCAGCCAAGGTACAGTTTTAGTTTTCTGTATCTAAAATGTAATGTGATTGTGAAAACGTAGGCTAGTGACCCTAGGATAAGGCTTTGGAATGTTGATGTGGTTATTGGATAATTTGGATTGAGTTAAATATGTATGACTGATGGTGGAAAATGATTGTGGGTGGTTGTAATGGTTGGTAATGTATGAAATGTTGTTTGTGATATGATTGATATGTTTGATTAATGATAGGGTTGAGGCCGTTATTCATGAGCATGATTTTGAAGTGTGATAATGATATGTGTATATTTATATATAGTGAGTGATGAATTGAATATTTGTTTGGAGATTGAGATATGAAATATTGATTATGATGTGAGATTTGTTAAATTGAGTTTTGGCTAAATATGGTGGAATTAGTGGGTTGATGATTGAATGAGGTTTGAAAATGGTTATTAATGGGAGCGCTAGCACAACCTGTGCGCACACACAACCAATGAAGATTTACGAGCTGTGCGTACGCACAGGCTTGTGTGCAAGCACACGTTGGGAATGCCATTCGATTGATGGCCCTAGCACACCTTGTGCGCACACTCAACCCTGGAGATTTAACTTTCTGTGCGTACGCACAGCCCTATGCACACGCACACTTTCTGAAAATTCTTTTGGGCGTGCGCATGCACACCCCTGTGCGTACGCACACAACCCTCTGTTCTTTTCTAAAGTTTTTGTTTTTAAGTCCTTTACGTTCCCAACAAGCTTGTAACCCTCTGAGACGTTATTTTACACTTATAAACCATCCAATTTCACCCTTTGAATCTTAAATTGATATAGAATTCCTAGTGACTAAGAATAAGCTAGGGGAGAGGATAACTTGTGGGTGAAGAAAGGGGATGTTATGATGAGTTATGATGAAAGATGATGGTATGAGTTGTTGAGGAGGATGATGGAGTGCTGTATATGATAAGAGCTGAATGGTTGAGTGTGATATGAGCCGAATGGCTGTATGTGATGATGATTAAAGCTGATTATTAATTATGAATTGAACGCCGGATGGCTGATATGAATATTAATGTATGGCTATGATTAAATGCATATATGTTGAATGGTTGATTATTGTGATTGTTCACACTCCACCTATCTGAGATACGAGTTTCCCTAGGTAAAAGTAATGGCTAGCCAGCACGTGCTCCAGGTGGAGATTCGATACTCTACTAACCCTATGTCGTAAGTGTGGCCAGACATTGTGAAAGTTCCAGATGAGTTTGCCCCCCATAAATAGACACCAGTGAGGGTGTTGGATATATATATTATGTTTATGTTATGAGATAACTCGAGTTGGGGATGCACGACAGAGGGACAGTCCAATGGTTAGCTATCAGGACTTGTCGGGCTGGCTTTATAACTGACAGATAAGACTCATCAGCCACTAGGACAGGCATGCATCATATGCATTATATGTGATTTGTCTGGATTGCCTAATTGATTGCATCATTACTTGCTAATTACCTAATTGCCTTATCTGCTTCCTACTTGTGCATTTCTTTATTTGGTATACTTGTGTTTGCATCTCTATTACTGTTGGCGGTTGGGAGGTTTGCAGAATTTATAAAGGGGATATTTAGTTAGATTGAAGATCCTTAAGTTAGTTGCCTACTTTTACATTTCTCATGGTTTAGCATATTTCTACGTTTTGATTATAATTGAGAGTTCTAGGATTGCCTTCGGCTTTCCCAGGACATTACATGTTAGATATTTGGGTACTGTTACCATGCTGAGAACTTCTGGTTCTCTCCCATGTGGATTTTGTGCTTTTCATATGTAGGACGTGAGGCTCCTTGCTGAGGCATTCTAGAGGCATCTATTTTGGCGAAGATCCTTAGCTCTTGGGAGTTTGTTTTGGTTATATATACTTGTCTAGATACTATATTCTCCACTATATATGTATATTTTGTATTGACTCCTCTTAGAGATCATTTTGGAGAAACAGGTTTTGTATATTGTCTTTTGGGTAATTCCTATATATATGTATGTATACTTTTATGCTCGGACCGGTTATCTTTGCAAACCGAGTTCTGAGTCTTGATGTCTGTATTTTTGGCACTCTCTTGTATACCTTATCGTATTAGCTTATCCTTTAATCGTTTCGTTCACGTTATCGATCGGAGTGTTGCGCTTTTCAATTTAAAGAGTTTTGATTTACCCATTTTTCCTCAAAGACTCCTAGTTATGAATATTTTTACACTACTATACGTACTAAATTTTATTTTTAGAGGTTGTAATACCTCGCCACCTCCATTTTATGACTTAAGCATAAGACTCTGTGTGGTAGGGTGTTACAAATATAACTTTTGAAAAAGTAAGACAGAAGCAAAACTCAGAAATATATTAACGATAAATTCAAAAATATTGTAAAATAAATAGAAATTTTTTGAAAGAAAACTCAACTTCTTGAAGAGAAATATAACTAAGACAAAAAATAGAAACATATTGAAGATAATCACCAAAATTTTGTCATGATAAACATTTCTTTTGTAAATAAACACGATTTTTTCAAGAGAATACAAAGGAAGAAAAGATAATTTATTGAGAATAAACACAAATACTTTTAAGGTAAATACAATTTTTTGAAGAGAAACATAGTTAGAAAGAACACACAGAAATTTATTTTAGATAAACACATAAATTTGTAATGATAAACGCATAAATTTTTGAAGAGAAACAAGAAAGCAAACACGGAAATTTTATAACGATAAACACAAAAATTGTTATTCAAGTTACATTTATGTGTTTTTTAACTAAATTTATATGTTTTTTTTTGTGTGTTATTCAACTAAAAAATATGCAAAATTTAAAATAATTTATGCGTTATTCAATTTATATACATGTATTATTCAATTAAAATTTGTGTTTTTTAACTAAAAATTCTGTATTCTTTTTTCTATCATTCAATTAATGGATCTGAACAATTCAAAATAATTTTTGTATTTTTAAACTAGAATTTTGATGTTTTTCTCGATGCTACTTTGTGTTATATTTTTATACAATTCAAGTAGATATATAATTTTTTGTTGATTTATTTTTTGTCATGTATCTTTTAAATAATTATTTAAATATTTTTAATAAAAGTTCTGATTAAATACTAAATTTAGTTAAAATGTAAAGGTCGTTTACTACTAATTAAAAATAGATGTTATTTTT
Organism: Arachis duranensis; assembly: GCF_000817695.3. Classification (NCBI taxonomy): domain Eukaryota; kingdom Viridiplantae; phylum Streptophyta; class Magnoliopsida; order Fabales; family Fabaceae; genus Arachis; species Arachis duranensis. The sequence goes on along the minus strand of NC_029780.3, from coordinate 68,462,346 downwards.
ATTATTTTAGGTGAAACTAATATATTTACTTGGATTTTCTGTTGGAGTTACTTTTATTAAATTTTTCAAGTCTATTTTCGTAGTTAACTCATCACTAACGGTAAAAAATTTAACAATTTTTCCGTGCATTTAAACAGGTTAAAAACTAGATTTTCATCAAGAATAAATAGGATGTTGTGAATATTTTTTCAGTTTAAAGTGTTTATATATTAAAAGATGAGAAAATATTAAGAAATCCAAATAATAATCATTTTAACCAACCACATTAATTATTAGTGTATTAATGGACATTATCAATTCAGCATTTTATTTATTAAATATTTGTAAATTAATAAAAGTAAATTAGCTGAGATTAAATAATTTATTATTCAATAATAAAATTAGGCAGCCAAATTTTTTTAATCAAGTCTAAATTTTTTTTGTTATATTCAGCAAAACAAACTACTAAACACAAAAATTTTTATGCACAACACAAAAATTTAGTGTATATATAGCATAGAAATTTTAAAGAATTATATATCTAGAACATTAATATTTTGCTAATAAAATATGTACAACACAGAAAATTTTAGTACATATCACATTAATTTTTGAAAGATTATATATTTAAAATATTAACACCAAATTAATAAAATATATACAATACATAAATGTTAATGTGCAAATAAAAATTTTAGTGCATAACATAAAAAATTTGGTATACAATACATAAACTTTTGAAGGAACACATGCCTATAATATTAAATAATAAATTGTTATATTTTTTAACCAAAAAATTGTACTGAAGAAGGAAAGAGCAGTGACACATGTGGATAAATTTTTTTTAACTAGACTTGTGTTAACTTAATTGGATTTAATTATAAAAAGAATTATATATATACCATTACCATTTTTTGGGTAATTATATACTATCACCGTTTATTATCTATTATATATAGTATAAAAATATAAATATAATCAATAGTATTTTTGAAAAAAATTGTGTATTAATAAATTTTATATTTCCATTATATATAATATAAACATATAGATGGTACACAACAAATAAAAAATAATGAATAATAGTCAAATTAATATTTGTTAATCCAGTAATCATAATAAAATTATTACATAATATTTGCAAGTTATATGTTCTGTTTCAATTTCGCAAATTAATACAATGAGATAAATAAATATAAGATATTTTGAGTAGATAAAAAATTGGGTAAAATAAGAGCATTGGATTAGGAATAAAAATAAAAGTTTAGTTAATATGTGTCCTAAAGATATATGATAAGCTAACAAATTAAAATTTTTTCATTAAAAATATAAAAAATTTTAATGAATTTATTGTACATTCATTTAATGAAAATATTTAAAATTTTTTATTAATATTAAGCTTATCAATGTACTTTTAGGACACATGCTAGTTAAACCCTAAAAATAATTTTAATTTTAATGAGTTGATATTTGATAGTGTAAAATTTTATATAGTTATTTAATTAGATTCATGATTTTAGTGGTTTTTAATTTTTAAGTAATAAATTTAAAAATTAATTGATAAAATATAATTAATTATTTGTATATATTTTTTTTAAATTACATGAAAATTAATTAAATAATGGTAAAAAGTAAAAAGTGGTGCTATACTCCGATTGTTTTAAATAAATATTTTAAATATTTTATTTATTGATATAGATAATTTGAATAGAATTTACGCTTTTTTTATCCTATTACTTATTTCGTTTACAGTATAAACGAATTAATTATAAGTATATTCCGTTTATAGTCTCCTTTACATTATAAATGAAATAAGACACAATTTTTTTAACACGTATCACGTGTACATACGTGTGATGTGAAAGTTGACTTACTCCACATATCTCGTTTACAGTATAAACGAGATATACTCATAATTAATTCGTTTACATTATAAATGAGATATGAATATTTGTAAGTATAAAAATATAATTTTTATAGGTATAAAATATAATTTTTTAAAATAATAAAAATATTAATAATTTTAATTTGAATCGATTTAAAAAATAAAAATACATATATTTTGTTACTATTTAGATGGAAAGAAATATTAGCAAATTTTTTAGTTACATCGTTAAATTTAAAAAAAAAAAGAGAAAATGATAAATTGATCCCTAATTTTTTGGTTCGCGGATGAAGTCCCTGAGAATTTAAAAATACATTTAAGTCTCTGAACTCTTTAAAATCTGGACACATCGCTCCCCAGATCTAATTTGTCCCATTTTGAAAAATTTTCTCACGTGTGCATCCATATCAATCAGGTCAGTAGAAAGGGAGTCACATTTGATTTTTTTGTTAGGTTTGACAGAACCAAGTGAATGTGAGGGATCGATATGTCTAAATTTTGAAAAAGTTAGGGACTTAAATGTATTTTCAAATACTCAAAGAATTAAATATTTGTGTATCAAATGGTCAATGACCTATTTGTCTTTTTCTTTTAAAAAAATTCAAATATATGATCATTTACAAAAACAGTTGGACTTCACATCTAAGTAATTTTCTATCTAAGTCCAATCAAGCAGGCCCAATACCAAAAAAAAAAAATCCAATCTCATTAATAAAACTGTATTACACGCGTGGAAACAACCAAACGTTACCAATTCACTTCACACTTGAATATGAAAAAACATTCATTCTTTCAACTTAAAACCGCAACTAACAAATTTCAAATTTCTCTCAAAATCTCTAAAAACTTGATCATATTCTCTGCGAAAACTGCTGCAGAATCGGGTGGAGCATTCTATACGAAGAACAAAAAATTCACAAAAACAAGCACAAAGATTCTGCATGGTATTGAAAAAAATTATTATTATTATGTTCATTTAATTTCTCGCGAATCTCACATTTCTTCTAGTTCGATTTAAGGTTTAGTGGATTGAGTTCGTTCATTTAGCAGATCCAGTTTAACTGATTCTATTTTTTCCCCGTAGCTAGGGCATAGAATGAAAATATGTTGTTAGTTTATTGGTTTTGATAAATTATTCAGTTCATCACTTAGTCTAATTGAATTTATTTGCATGTAGAAATATTTTTCTTGCTAATTGAATGTTTATCACGTTTTGTTCAAATCTGAATAGAATTCGATTTATTTGGAAATTGAGTTTGATTCACATGATTCTACTGTTAAGTGTTCACTAAATCTATTATTTCTTAGATTAATTGAGTTTATTTGCAAGCAGAAATGATTTGAAATGTTCTTTTCTTTCTGATTGAATGTTTATAAACTTTTGTTCAAATTTGAATCGAATTCGGTTCATTTGGGAATTGGTTAGGTTCACCTGATTCTACTATTAAGTGTTCAACAAATCTGAATCAAATTTAGTTCATTTGTGAATTGAGTGAAGTTCACCTGTTAAGTTTTGACAAAATTTTTTTGTCCTTACAGCAAAAATGAAAAAGATGACGATGACAAAAAAGGAGAAGTTGCACTATAACGTAAGCATATACACATTAAATAAACTCTATTTTTGAATTATAAATATATCATAACATACTGTTTCAAATCCTTGAAAAAAACTCACGATCTGAGATGCCATACAAAATCAATAGCTAGGGTGTTTAAAGAAATGAGTGAAGGAAAAAAAATATTGTGGAAGAAATGAGATTCGGTACGCAGTGCGCGAAATTGAACTCCGCACAACTGAACCAGCAAGTGTACCGGGTCGTCCAAGTAATACCTCAGGTGAGTGAGGGTCGAATCCCACGGAGATTGTCGGATTGAGCAAGCAATGGATATCTTGTAAATCTTAGTCAGGCGATCAGAAAAGAGGGTTGTTTGTTTGAAAGCATAAACGAAATAGTCAGCCCTTTCTCTGTCTATGAATCAGGTTTTTCCAAAACTTGCCAGAATCACCCAAAATCACCTGAAAATATAGGAAAAACAAAAAAACTCAAAATAGCATCCCAAAAATGATTTTTGCACTAAAACCTACTAAAACTTAACAAAACATAACTAAAAACTCTATGAAATTAACATATCCTGTAAATGAACATCTTTTACAAGCTCTTGAGATAATTGATTCGTTGTTATGATGCCTATCATGGATGCTTGGAGACTCTCTATGGCAGAATATACGTAACCCCTGTCAAGATAAAAGATGCGCTGGGCATAAATTTTGGCGATATTGTACTTTCTACCTTTTACATTTGTATTTTTTATTTTTTATCTTTTTGTTATTCTTTTAAGTTATTTCGGTTCATTCATTACATTATTTTAGGTTCATTTGAATACAAAAAATAAAACTCAGCTTTTTTGATTGATCTGTTTATATTAAAATATTGTAGGGGAATCACTTTTTTGAAAAAGTTGAATACATCAAACTGAGTGAGGAACAGAAGGAGGTAATTGACAGCTTTAAAGGTGCTACTTGGCATCTTTGACAAAATCTGTCATTGATATGAGTGTTGAAGGAGAGGAGAACTGGCTGAAATTCAAGAGGACTTTTGTCATCTTCGTTCAGAAATGCTTCTTGCTGCCAACAACAGTAAGCATGGTCTGCTCGATCCATAAGCCGCCTGCCCTTCATGTAGACACCATCCGACGATGGAATTGGGAGTCTCATGTGCTGAGCTTTTTGAGGAAGGGGATCAAAGCCGAGAGAGAAGGAAAGAAACTTTTCATTGATGGCTGTGTCTTCATTTTAATATTAATATATTTTCATGAATCAAAGTTCCCTCGACCAGAAGCAGATGATGCTCCCAGGCCACCATGGGTGGCCTACTGGAAATGGAGGAATTTGGTCAACCGGATTGCTTTGGAAACAGCTGATGAAATAGTAAATAAAAAAATTTTTCTTGAAATTTTGGTTCAAATGCTTCTAAAAATACTATGCTAACTAAATAAGTTTATGTTTTAGGAACTTGTGAATAGAGCAGAATTGAGAGGATGAGAGATAGAAAGAAAGAAGGTGGAAAAGAAAACAATTTTTCTGAAGAGGGAAAATAAGCAAAAGGAGAGGAAAGAAAAAAAATTGTCATTTTGGATTCGTCTTTGGAAGAAGACATCTTTTCTGAATCTGAGTATACTTTTCACCATCGCTTATTGAAAACTATTTATTTATTTAAAGTTTTTTATTGTTATTTTAACAAAAATTTTTTGTATGTGTTGCAGAGAAGAAGAAGAAATCGAGAAAACGTCGCCAAAGAAAAGAAAACAACCACAAAGGGTGGCGAAAAAATAAACCAAAATAAGGAAGATTATTCTAACAGATTCGGAAAGCAAAACTGAATCTGAAGATGAGTAAGTTTTGAAAATGATTATTTTCAATTCATTACTATATTTATTTGAGGTTCATTTGGTTTAGTTTTGCTTGTATTTGATGAAAATTGTTCATGTGTTATTGTGAAGTTAATTACAACTCTAATATTTGTTTCCGATATACATTCGATGTGTTTTTCTTGATAATTGACTCTATTTGACTGCTTGTTCAAATCAGAAATAAATTTGATTCATTTATTTTTTAACTATGGTTCATCCTGGTTTTAAGTGAAAACTTATTGTATAAATTTTCAGAAGTGAAAAAGTAGAGGAGACAATTGCTAAAAAAAGAAAACAAATGTTGGAGCTGAAAAAAGAAAAAAAACAAAGAGAAAAAATGATGGAGCAAAAAAAACAAATGTTGCTCCGAATGACTGTGACTCAACAGATGCGCGATATGATTTATTGCAGACGTAAGATTGAGTTTCTTATATAAAGTTCTTTTTCTTTCTCTGCTAACTTTTCCTAAAACTTCTTGTAATTTCTTTAGATTTATTGAATAATATTTATTTTTTTCTTAGACTGCCGACAGTAAATTTGGACAACGAACATGTGTTACAAACACAGACAAGCTCGACACTGTCTGTAAATGTACCAAGCAATACCAAGTGATGAGCGGATAATTTATACGCTTTTTGGCATTGTTTTTAGGTAGTTTTTAGTAGGTTCTAGCTACTTTTTAGTATATTTTTATTAGTTTTTAGGCAAAATTCATATTTCTGGACTTTACTATGAGTTTGTGTGTTTTTCTGTGATTTCAGGTATTTTCTGGCTGAAATTGAGGGAGCTGAGCAAAAATCTGATTCAGGCTGAAAAAAGACTGCTGATGTTGTTGGATTCTGACCTCCCTGCACTCGGAATAGATTTTTTGGAGCTACAGGAGTCTAATTGGCACGCTCTCAATTGGGTTGGAAAGTAGACATCCAGGACTTTCCAGCAATATATAATAGTTCATACTTTGCTCGAAGATAAATGACGTAAACTGGCGTTTAACGCCAGTTCCATGTTGCATTCTAGCGTTGAACGCCAGAAACAGGTTGCAAGTTGGAGTTAAACGCCAGAAACAGGTTACAACCTGACGTTTAACTCCAGAAACAGCCCAGACACGTGAGAAGCTCAAGTCTCAGCCCCAGCACACACCAAGTGGGCCCCATAAGTGGACTTTTGCACTATCTATCTTAGTTTACTCATTTTCTGTAAACCTAGGTTACTAGTTTAGTATTTAAACAACCTTTAGAGACTTATTTTGTATCTCATGACATTTTTAGATCTGAACTTTGTACTTTTTGATGGCATGAGTCTCTAAACTCCATTGTTGGGGGTGAGGAGCTCTACAGCGTCTCGATGAATTAATGCAATTATTTCTGTTTTCTATTCAAACACGCTTGTTCCTATCTAAGATGTTCATTCGCACTTCAATATGAAGAAGGTGATGATCCGTGACACTTATCACCATTCTCAACCTATGAACGCGTGCCTGACAACCATCTCCATTCTACCTTCGATCGAATGAATATCTCTTAGATTCTTTAATCAGAGTCTTCGTGGTATAAGCTAGAATCCATTGGCAACATCCTTGAGAATCCAGAAAGTCTAGACCTTGTCAGTGGTATTCTGAGTAGGATTCAGGGATTGGATGACTGTGACGAGCTTCAAACTTGCGAGTGTTGGGTGTAGTGACAGACGCAAAAGGATCAATGGATCCTGTTCCGACATGATCGAGAATCGACAGATGATTAGCCGTGCTGTGACAGAGCATTTGGACCATTTTCACTGAGAGAATGGGAAGTAGCCGTTGACAATGGTGATGCCCTACATACAGCAAGCCATGGAAGGAGCCTTGCATGTTTGAAAGTAAGAAAGCATTATGTTGCAGGGATTCAGAAGACAAAGCATCTCCAAAACTCCAACATATTCTCCATTATTGAGTAATAATTACTTATTTTATGCCCTTTCACTTTTTACGATTGAAACTAAAGAACCCTATTGGTATCCTGATTAAGAATAATAAGATAACCATAGCTTGCTTCAAGCCAACAATCTCTGTGGGATTCGACCCTTACTCACGTAAGGTATTACTTGGACGACCCAATGCACTTGCTGGTTAGTTGTGTGGAATTACATAGTGTGAGTGTAATTTTCGTGCACCAAGTTTTTGGCGCCGTTTCCAGGGATTGTTCGAGTTTGAACAATTGACGGTTTATCTTGTTACTTAGATTAGGAAAAATTTGTCTTTTTTCTTTAGAGTCACTAGAATTGCATCTTTTATTATCCCTTAAATTTTTTTTTTCAAAAATATTATTTTTCTTTATTAATTGTTAGTTTTTCTGTGAGTTTAGTATCATGTTCTAAGTTTGGTGACAATTGCATGCTTTTTGTGTTCCTTCAATTTTTCAAAAATAATTTTTCTCCGTTTAGTTCATTCATTTTTTGAATGTGTCTATTTTCTTGGGAATAGTTGCCCATTTGAGTTTTCTTTTTTTAAAATCTTTTCAAAAATAATTTTTCTTTGATTAAATCTTGTGCCAAATTTAAAGGTTGGTGTTTTCCTGTTAATTTTTCCCGAGTTTTCGAAAATTTTATTTTGGTTTTCTAAAAATTTTAAATTTGGTGTTCTCTCTCTTGTTCTTGTTGTTTTTGTGAGTCTTCAAGGTGTTCTTGAGTTTTCTTTGTGTTTTAATCTTAAAATTTTTAAGTTTGGTGTTCCTTAGTGTTTTTCCTCCAAAATTTTCGAAAACAAGGAGCATTGGATCTAAAAATTTTAAGTCTTGTGTCTTTTGTGTGTTCTTCTCTTTCATAATAAAATTCAAAAATAAAAAATATCTCTTCCTTTAATTTCTCATAATTTTTGAATTATTTGGGTTGACTTGGTCAAAATTTTTCAAATCATATCTTTTTCAAAAATATCCTAACCACTTTCTCTCTCCTCACTTTTTCGAAAATCCTCACAAAATAATTTCAAATCTCTTTTTTTTAACTTTTATTTTAGTTTTTATTTTATTTTATTTTATTATTTCGAAAATAATTTTTTTTAATATAATAAAATAAATTCACATCATCTCCATTTCTCCATCATGGACCTAAGTGGAAATGAACAGTCCAGAAGGACTCTGGGGTCATATGCTAACCGTACTACTGCTTCATATGGGAGTAGTATTTGTATACCCTCCATCGGAGTCAGTAGTTTTGAGTTGAATCCTCAACTCATTATCATGGTGCAGCAAAGTTGCCAGTATTCTGGTCTTCCACAGGAAGAACCTACAGAGTTTCTGGCACAGTTTTTACAAATTGCTGACATAGTACATGATAAGGAAGTAGATCAGGATGTCTACAGATTGTTATTATTTCTATTTGCTGTAAAAGACCAAGCTAAGAGGTGGTTAAATAACCAACCTAAAGCTAGCATAAAGACATGAAAACAACTGTCAGAAAAATTTCTGAATCAATATTTCCCTCCAAAACGGATGACACAGCTAAGGCTGAGCATCCAAGGTTTTAAACAAGGAGATAATGAATCCCTTTATGATGCCTGGGAGAGATACAGAGAGATGCTAAGAAAATACCCCTCTGAAATATTTTCAGAGTGGGTGCAGTTAGACATCTTCTATTATGGGCTTACAGAGAAAGCTCAAATTTCTCTAGACCACTCAGCTGGTGGATCTATCCACATGAGAAAGACAATTGAAGAAGCTCAATAGCTCATTGATACAGTTGCCAGAAATCAGCATTTGTACCTAAGCAGTGAATCTTCTATGAAAGAAGAGGCTAAAACAGTAACTGATGAACTCAGACCTGCAGAACAAGTTACTGAATTCAATCAGCAATTAAATTTTCTAAGAAAACAGCTAGCCAAATTCAAAGAGATATTGCAAGAAACAAGACTAGATAATATGAATATGAAAGTGCAGTTGAAGCAAACAAAACATCAGTTATCAAAACAAATAACAGAAGAGTGCCAAGCAATTCAATTAAGAAGTGGGAGAACAATAAATACCTCACTTCAAGGCAGCAGGAAGCTAAGAAATGAACAAACTGCTACCCAAAATCCCTCTGAGGACAGTAAGAGCCCAGAGAGGAACAATTCTGGTGTTCAAACGCCAGAAAGGGGTGAAGGGCTGGCGTTAAACGCCCAACCCATGCTCAGTTCTGGCGTTCAAATGCCAGAAACAGGCAAGAAGTTGGCGTTAAATGCCCAAATGAAGCTCAGTTCTGGCATTCAGACGCCAGAAACAAGTAAGGAGTTGGCGTCTAATGCCACTCCAGCTTCCACCCCTGGCATTCAAACGCCAGTGGGGGATCAGACACATACAAGTGCTGATAGCAACCCTTCTAAAAAGGCTTCTCAACCCACATCTGTAGGCAATAAACCTGCAGCAACTAAGGTTGAGGAATACAAAGCCAAAATGCCTTATCCTCAGAAACTCCGCCAAACGGAACAGGATAAGCAATTTGCCCGCTTTGCAGACTATCTCAGGACTCTTGAAATAAAGATTCCATTTGCAGAGGCACTTGAGCAAATATCCTCTTATGCTAAGTTCATGAAAGAGATCTTAAGTCATAAGAAGGATTTGAGAGAAACTGAAAAAGTTTACCTCACTGAAGAATGCAGTGCAGTCATTCTGAAAAGTTTACCAGAAAAGCTTAAAGATCCCGGAAGCTTTATGATGCCATGCACATTAGAGGGTAATTGTACCAAGCAAGCTCTATGTGATCTTGGGGCAAGTATCAACCTAATACCTGCATCTACTATCAGAAAGCTTGGTTTGACTGAATAAGTCAAATCAACCCGGATATGTCTCCAACTTGCTGATGGCTCCATTAAATACCCATCAGGCATGATTGAAGACATGATTGTCAAGGTTGGGCCATTTGCCTTTCCCACTGACTTTGTGGTGCTGGAAATGGAGGAGCACAAAAGTGCAACTCTCATTCTAGGAAGACCTTTCCTAGCAACTGGACGAACCCTCATTAATGTCCAAAAAGGGGAATTAACCCTGAGAGTCAATGAGGATGAGTTTAAGTTGAATGTTGTCAAAGCTATGCAGCATCCAGACACCGCAGACGACTGCATGAGCATTGATATTATTGACTCTATGATGGAAGAGGTCAATATGATTGAGAGTCTCGAATTAGAGCTAGAGGATATCTTTAAAGATGTTCAGCCTGATTTGGAGAAACCAGAGAGAATAATAGAACCTCTAAAAATCCCTCAGGAAGAGGAGGTGACACTTTTCCTGTAATCATAAGCTCTACCTTAGAGCCACAGGAAGAGGAAGCACTAATTCGAGTGCTGAGGCTCTTGGGTGGTCCATCAGTGATCTTAAGGGCATTAGCCCAGCCAGATGTATGCACAAGATCCTATTGGAGGATGACGCTAAGCCAGTGGTTCAGCCACAGAGGCGGCTGAATCCAGCCATGATGGAGGTGGTGCAAAAGGAGGTCACTAAATTACTAGAGGCTGGGATCATTTATCCTATTTTCGATAGCCCCTGGGTGAGCCCTGTCCAAGTCATCCCTAAGAAGGGTGGCATGACAGTGGTTCATAATGAAAAAAATGAACTAGTTCCTACAAGAACAGTTATAGGGTAGCGTATGTGTATTGATTACAGAAGGCTCAATATAGCTACCAGAAAGGATCATTTTCTTTTACCATTTATAGACCAGATGCTAGAAAGACTAGCAGGTCATGATTACTACTGCTTTCTAGATGGATATTCAGGTTATAATCAAATTGCAGTAGATCCCCAGGATCAAGAGAAAACAGCATTCACATGTCCATCTGGAGTATTTGCATACAGAAGGATGCCATTTGGTCTGTGCAATGCACCTGCAACCTTTCAAAGGTGCATGCTATCTATTTTCTCTGATTTGGTGGAAAAATTTCTAGAAGTCTTCATGGATAACTTTTCAGTATTTGGAGACTCATTTAGCTCTTGTCATGACCATCTAGCACTTGTTCTAAAGAGGTGCCAAGAGACTAACCTGGTTTTAAACTGGGAGAAATGTCACTTTATGGTGACTGAAGGAATTGTCTTTGGGCACAAAATTTTGAACAAGAGAATAGAGGTGGATCAAGCTGAGGTAGAGGTAATTGAAAAATTACCACCACCTGCCAATGTTAAGGAAATGAGAAGCTTTCTGGGGCATGCAGCATTCTATAGGAGGTTTATAAAATATTTTTCAAAAATTGCAAAACCTCTGAGTAATTTGCTAGCTGCTGACATGCCATTTATCTTTGATAAGGAGTGTCTACAGGCGTTTGAGACTCTGAAAGCTAAGCTGGTCACAGCACCAGTCATCTCTGCACCAGACTGGACATTACCATTTGAATTAATGTGTGATACTAGTGATCATGCCATTGGTGCAGTGTTGGGACAAAGGCATGACAAGCTTCTGCACGTCATTTATTATGCTAGCCGTGTTCTAAATGATGCGTAGAAGAACTACACAACCATAGAAAAGGAATTGCTTGTAGTGGTTTATGCCATTGACAAGTTCAGATCCTATTTAGTAGGATCAAAAGTGATTGTGTACACTGACCATGCTGCTCTTAAATATCTATTCACAAAGCAGGATTCAAAACCCAAGCTTATAAGAATGGTGTTGCTTCTACAAGAGTTTGATATAGAAATAAGAGACAGAAAAGAGACAGAGAACCAAGTAGCAGATCATCTGTCCCGAATAGAACTAGTAGAAGGGACGTCCCTCCCTCTTACTGAGATCTCTGAAACTTTTCCAGATGAGCAACTTTTTGCCATTCAGGAAGCACCATGGTTTGCAGAGCTTCATGATAGTGACTCTGACAAAAAGTTCATTGTTAATGGGCAAAGAGTCAAGCATTATCTTGAAGATAATGTTGAGCAAGAAAGCTCAAGACTGAGACTGGATTAAAGCTATAGTCTAGCTAAAGACATTAAAGAAGCACTTATTGGGAGGCAACCTAATTTTTATTTATTAATATTTCTATTGTTCTCTTATGTTTTTATTAGGTTTATGATCATGTGGAGTCACAAAATAATTGCAAAAATTAAAAACAGAATCAAAAACAGCAGAAGAAAAAGCACATCTTGAAGGAAGAGCTGTCTGGCATTTAAACGCTAGAAACGTGCATCTGTCTGGCATTTAACGCCAGAAACAAGCACCAAGCTGGCGTTTAACGCCAGAAACAAGCATCAGGCTGGCGTTAAACGCCAGAAACAAGCTACATTTGGGCGTTTAACACCAGAAACAAGTAGCAGTCTGGCGTTAAACGCCAGGATTGCACTAAGAGGGCGTTCTACACTCTAAAATTGTGCAGGGATGAGAAATACTTGACACCTCAGGATCTGTGGACCCCACAGGATCTCCACCTACCTTACCATTCAAATTCAAACCATTCCCTTCCCAAACCCACCCATTCACACACCTCCATCTCCTTCACTTCTCCTTCTACTCCCTTCTTTCTTCTTTTGCTCGAGGGCGAGCAATATTCTAAGTTTGGTGTGGTAAAAGCATAGCTTTTTTGTTTTTCCATAACCATTGATGGCACCTAAGGCTAGAGAAACCTCAAGAAAGAGGAAAGGGAAGGCAATTGCTTCCACCTCTGAGTCATGGGAGATGGAGAGATTCATCTCAAGGGTCCATAGCTTAGTAGCAGAGTATTTGACTGCACATCAAGAGAGCCCACTCATGGACCTCAACAAGAGCATGAGAAATTCCCTTATCAAGAAATCCTTGAGATACCTCAGGGGATACATTTTCCTCCACACGATTATTGTGAGCAACTAAGGATAGGAGCACCAAAATCACTAGGGATCAAGCAACAGAGACAAGGAAGAGACATAGAGGAGCACAAGAACACCATTGGTCCTTCAAGAAAAAGGCTCTACCCTCACTTAGGTGGATTCATTCCTTAACTTCCTTGTTCTTATCTCTCTGTTTTTTGGTTTTATGCTATATGTTTGTCTATGTTTTGAGTCTTTACTACATGATTATTAGTATTTAGAAACTATGTCTTAAGGCTATGAATAATTCCATGAATCCTTTACCTCTCTTAAATGAAAAATGTTTCTAATACAAAAGAATAAGAAGTACATGAGTTTCGAATTCATCCTTGAAATTAGTTTAATTATATTGATGTGGTGGCAATACTTTTTGTTTTCTGAATGAATGCTTGAACAGTGCATATTTTTGATCTTGTTGTTTATGAATGTTAAAATTGTTGGCTCTTGAAAGAATGATGAACAAAGAGAAATGACATTGATAATTTGAAAAATAATGAAATTGATTCTTGAAGCAAGAAAAAGCAGTGAAAAAAAAAGCTTGCGAAAAAAAAGAAAAAAATAAAAGAAAAGGAAAAAGCTAGCAGAAAAAGCCAATAGCCTTTAAAACCAAAAGGCAAGGGTAAAAAAGGATCCAAGGCTTTGAGCATCAATGGATAGGAGGGCCCAAGGAAATAAATCCAGGCCTAAGCGGCTAAATCAAGCTGTCCCTAACCATGTGCTTGTGGCATGCAGGTCCAAGTGAAAAGCCTGAGACTAAGTGGTTAAAGTCGTGATCCAAAGCAAAAGAGTGTGCTTAAGAACTATGGACACCTCTAATTGGGGACTTTAGCAAAGCTAAGTCACAATCTGAAAAGGTTCACCCAGTTATGTGTCTATGGCATTTATGTATCCGGTGGTAATACTGGAAAACAAAGTGCTTAGGGCCACGGCTAAGACTCATAAAGTAGATGTGTTCAATACTAAACTAGGAGAATCAATAACACTATCTAAATTCTGAGTTCCTATAGATGCCAATCATTCTAAACTTCAAAGGATAAAGTGAGATGCCAAAACTATTCAGAAGCAAAAAGCTACTAGTCCCGCTCATCTAATTAGAACTAAGCTTCATTGATATTTTGGAATTTATATTATATTCTATTCTTTTTATCCTATTTGATTTTCAGTTGCTTGGGGACAAGCAACAATTTAAGTTTGGTGTTGTGATGAGCGGATAATTTATACGCTTTTTGGCATTGTTTTTAGGTAGTTTTTAGTAGGTTCTAGCTACTTTTTCGTATATTTTTATTAGTTTTTAGGCAAAATTCATATTTCTGAACTTTACTATGAGTTTGTGTGTTTTTCTATGATTTCAGGTATTTTCTGGCTGAAATTGAGGGAGATGAGCAAAAATCTGATTCAGGCTGAAAAAGGACTGCTGATGCTGTTGGATTCTGACCTCCCTGCACTCGGAATGGATTTTTTGGAGCTACAAGAGTCCAATTGGCGCGCTCCAATTGGGTTGGAAAGTAGACATCTTGGACTTTCCAGCAATATATAATAGTCTATACTTTGCTCGAAGATAAACGACGTAAACTGGCGTTTAACGCCAGTTCCATGTTGCATTATGGCGTTGAACGCCAGAAACAGGTTGCAAGTTGGAGTTAAATGCCAGAAACAGGTTACAACCTAACGTTTAACTCCAGAAACAGCCTAGGCACGTGAAAAGCTCAAGTCTCAGCCCTAGCACACACCAAGTGGGCCCCAGAAGTGGATTTTTGCACTATCTATCTTAGTTTACTCATTTTCTGTAAACCTAGGTTACTAGTTTAGTATTTAAATAACTTTTAGAGACTTATTTTGTACCTCATGACATTTTTAGATTTGAACTTTGTACTTTTTGACGGCATGAGTCTCTAAACTCCATTATTGGGGGGTGAGGAGCTCTGCAGCGTCTCGATGAATTAATGCAATTATTTTTGTTTTCTATTCAAACACGCTTGTTCCTATCTAAGATATTCATTCGCACTTCAATATGAAGAAAGTGATGATCCGTGACACTCATCACCATTCTCAACCTATGAACGCGTGCCTAACAACCACTTCTATTCTACCTTCGATTGAATGAATATCTCTTAGATTCTTTAATCAGAGTCTTCGTGGTATAAGCTAGAATCCATTGGTAGCATCCTTGAGAATCCGGAAAGTCTAAACCTTGTCTGTGGTATTCCGAGTAGGATTCAGGGATTGGATGACTGTGACGAGCTTCAAACTTGCGAGTGTTGGGCGTAGTGACAGACGCAAAAGGATCAATGGATCCTATTCCGACATGATCGAGAACCAACAGATGATTAGCCGTGCTGTGACAGAGCATTTGGACGATTTTCACTGAGAGGATGGGAAGTAGCCATTGACAACAGTGACGCCCTACATACAGCTTGCCATGGAAGGAGCCTTGCATGTTTGAAAGTAAGAAAGCATTATGTTGCAGGGATTCAGAAGACAAAGCATCTCCAAAACTCCAACATATTCTCCATTATTGAGTAACAATTACTTATTTTATGCCCTTTCACTTTTTATAATTGAAACTAAAGAACCCTATTGGTATCTTGACTAAGAATAATAAGATAACCATAGCTTGCTTCAAGCCAACAATCTCCGTGGGATTTGACCCTTACTCACGTAAGGTATTACTTGGATGACCCAGTGCACTGGCTGGTTAGTTGTGCGGAATTACATAGTGTGAGTGTAATTTTCGTGCACCACCAAGTAATTTCTCTTAACTCTTATTTACATCTTGTGATTTTAATTAGAATATCTTGGTTGATAATTTTAGTTTCATATCTTTTTTCTTAGAAAAAATACCCCTAAAATCTCCGGTTACAATTTTTAGAACAAAAAATTGAATGAAAAGCAGAGTTTACTTAAGGTTCAAATATAGAGTAAATTCGGTTTATTTCTAGGTTTAATTAAGGTTCATTTGAATCCAAAATTAAATTTGATGTGTTTTTTATCCTCTGCTTTTAATCTTGGTTGATAATGTTAATTTGGTATCTTTTTTATTAGAAAAAATACCGCTGAACTCCCGGTGAGAATTTTTAGAAGAAAGAAACGACATGAAAAAAAAGAAATAACAAAGTTTACAACCTCTAACTATGTAAATTGAAATATTTACATTAGTCTTTTAGATTTAGGTAATAAGTTTTATTTAATTAATCACATGGAATTTTTGTTTAATTTTCAGTAGCACTACACCTGATCCTCAACTACAAATAATTGCGGTTGGAGAAGAAACTCATTCTTAACCCTTCGATATGTGAGTTTTTTCAATGTGCAGCTTTCCGTTTCTCAGTTCCTATTCTAATCATTCAACATTAACTTCTTCCTTGTTTACCTTCTTTAGAGTTCCTATTGCAGTGTCTCTTCCAAGTTCTCTCGTGGAAGGGATAATAAAACATCAAAAGACCTTTACCTATGTCTCTTCGGAAAGGCAAACAGAAGAAGCTTCTATTAATAAGTAAGTGGTACTTAAAATTCTTTTTATTAGTAATAATTTCGAGTCATTATTGAAATATTTTTTGTTTAATGCAGTAGCCCTCCAGAACCACAACAGCAATCCTACGAAGAACCTCCGGCAAGGCAATCGGAACAAGAAGCACCTCTTAATGTGTAAGTTTTACTTAAAAAATCTTTTTTATTAGTTTTGATGATATATAATAGTACTTTAGGTTTATTCTTTAGTTTATTTAAGGTTCATTTGAATTCATATATGAATTCATTATTTTTTTTATGATTGAGTCTAAATTACTGCTTGTTCAAATCAGGAGTAATTTTGATTCATAACTTCATTTATTTGACGTTCATTTGATTTCAGAAATAAATTCAATGTATTCTTCTTGATGATTGAGCTTTTTTTACTGCTGGTTCAAATATGAAGTAAATTTAGTTCATTATTAGACTCTTTTCTGTTTATTACAGCTGCCCTTCGGAACCCCAACACCAGTCCTACGAAGAAACTTCCGCAAGGCAAACGGATCAAGAACCTCCAAAGAATGTGTAAGTTTTAATTAGGAAAACGGAAAGGGAAATTTGGTTGTATAATGAATTTGTTTTGATGGTATATAATAGTAATTTTGGTTTATTCCTTAGTTTATTTGAGGTTCATTTGAATCTAAATATGAATTCGCTGTGTTTTTTTATGATTGAGTCTAAGTTACTGCTTGTTCAAATCTGGAGTAATTTTGCTTCATTACTTCATTTATCTGAAGTTCATTTGAATCTAGAAATAAATTCGATGTGTTCTTGATGATTGAGCTTCTTTTACTACTAGTTTAAATATGAAGTAAATTTGGTTAATTATTAGACTTTTTTCTGTTTATTACAGCTGCCCTATGGAACTCCAACACCAGGCTTGTAAAGAATCTTCCGCAAGGCAAACGGATCAAGAACCTCCACAGAATGTGTAAATTTTAATTAATATCCTTTTTATTAGTTTTAATTTTATATCATAATACTTTTTATTATTAGTTAAAACTTTCCTCTGTCGTCTTGCAGTTCTCCCTGTCCTCGGCATTGGGAAGATGACGCACCTTCCTTCAGCCTTGGCATAAGTCCCCCAACCTCTCAACCAAGTCCCCCGATTTCTCAACGAACAGTAACACAACTTGAAAAGTTGGCAGACACGGTGATGGATGCTTAGGTGATAGCAACATTATAATTTGCTGAGGGAACCAATGCGGAGCCGATTTAAGCACCCCTGAAAGGAACAAGACTCTAGAGAAAGAAAAAGAAATAACAGAGGAGATGAGGGAGAAATGTTATCAATGGATGACACAATTAAAGGTTTACAAAGATACAACCAATGAGTATGACACAATATTCATGTTGGACCATAAAGCACATTTGAAGGGGAATAGATTCCACTTCATGTCTCTAACACCTGGACAAGATGTAAAAAATACAGTTTCTTCACCTATTACATTAACATTATACCCATATATCTAATAAATTATCTTCCTATAGGTGGTCAATGCAATGTGTATGGTTCTCAACAACAGAAAATGTTGCCGATTTGAGGAAGAAATATACTGCTTGCCAACAGATATTGTGGTAAGCCAAATTTTTTATTCCTTAAGTAATTTATTGGTTCTATTAAATAATTTGGTTCATCTGTTAGTTTAATTGAGTTTATTTTCATGTGAAAATGAATTAAAAATGTGTTTTTCTTGCTAATTGAATCTTTATGAATTTTTGTTCAAATCTGAGTCAAATTCGAACCGAATTTAGTTAGGTTCACTTGACACTACTGCTAAGTAATTACCAAATTTGTTATTCTTTAAGAAATTTGGTTCATCTGTTGGTTTAATTGAGTTTATTTTCATGTAGAAATGAATTGAAATGTGCCTTCTTGCTGATTGAATGTATATGACTGCTAGTTCAAATCTGATGTAATTCGGTTCATTTGTGTTTTAACTGAGGTTTAATTTACAGAATATAATGTTGGAACTCCATAATGAGGACTACATTGATCCAAACACTAAGAAGGCCTACCGAATCACTCAATATAAGTACTACCTCTCTTTTCTTGACAAAAGAAAACTTGCATTATAACACCCTACCATACAGAGTCTTATGCTTAAGTCATAAAACACAGGTGGCGAGGCATTACAACCTCTAAAATAAAATTTAGTACGTATAGTATTGCAAAAATATTCATAACTATGAGCCTTTGAAGAAAAGTGGATAAATCAAAGCCGATAAATCGAAAAGCGCAACACTCAGATCGATAACGTAACGAACAGTTAGAGGATTAAGCTAGAGCGAAGAGGTATATGAAGGAGTGCCAAAATACATATATCAAGACTCGGGACTCGGCTTGTGAAGATAACCGGCCCGGACATACAGTATATATACATATATAGTAAGGAAATCCCAAGAGACAACCCAAAAGACAATATACAATTCCTGTTTCTCCAAAATAACCTCTAAGAGGGGTACATACAAAATACATATACAGTGGAGAATACAAGTATTAACAAGTATATAAGATCAAAATAAAATCCCAAAAGCTAAGGATCTCTGCCAAAAAGGAAGTCTCCAACATGCCTCGGCGAGGAGTCTTACGTCTTGCATCTGAAAACCACAAAATCCGCATGGGTGAGAACCGGGGTTCTCAGCATGGTAACAGTGCCCAAATATCTAACATGTAATGTCCTGGGAAAGTCGAAGGCAATCCTAGAACTTCCAGATTTAATCAAAGCATATAAACAAGCTAAACCATGAGGAATGTAAATAGACTACTATCTTAAGGATCTTCAGACAAACTAAGTATCCCCTTTCCAAATCCTGCAAACCTCCCAACCGCCAACAGTAATTTAAATGCAAGAACAAGTATATCAAGCAAGGAAATGCACAGGTAGGAAGCAGATAAGACAATTAAGCAAGTAGCAAGTAATGATGCAGTCAATTAGGCAATCTAGACAAATCACGTATAATGTGATGACAAGTCATCTTATGCTAGTTTTACTAGCATTTTTCCTTGCTTTTATTAAGGTTTATTAACTTTCTTTCACAATAAGTAAGTGATTGGAGTAAAATTTCATGTTTATCATGGCTCAATCAAACATGGTTAATTTTATACAAAATCATGAGATTTATGCAAATTTAGTTGACTATTATGAATGGTGCAAAACCTTGTGATTTTGGTGAGACTTTGATTGCTTATTTGGTTGATGACAGGTGAAAAGATGATGAAAAGAGAAAGCAAAGAAGCAAGGTGTAGACGAACGCTGCGTTCATTTGATGAACGCTACGTTCACACGCGACGCGCACGCATACAAGACGCCTCCGCGTGGGTGAGCAATTTTGAAATCCACGCGTACGCACGCATGACGTGCACGCGTGGATTGAGGATCAACATTCACCAACAATGAACGCTACGTTCAATTGGAGTGAACGTCTGTGATACTTTCGGAATTTGAGTTTGAAGATGGGCATCGACGCGCACGCGTGCATGACTCCCACGCGTCGATGTGACAAAAGTGGTGATGGGCGTAGGCGCATACATGACACTGGAGTGCGGAAAAGACATTTCATCATCCACGCGCACACGCAAAAGACGCGCATGCGTGAAGAGCGTTCATGGTGCGAACGTAACTGAACGCTACCAAGGACGCTCACGCACACATGGTACGCGCATGCATGGTTTAGGCAAAAGGCAATATCGACGCGCACGCATGCAGTTCGCGCACGCGTCGATGGTGCAACATTGCAAAGGACGTGCACGCACAAAGGACGCGCACACATAGGTGAATGAACGCAGTGTTCACTTTGATGAGTCCATATTTTCCAATATATTTTAGCTTGATTTGGGTGGATTTCATCACATAAACCTACACTTAAGCACTATAATAGCATACTTTTGTGTTTGATCCCTAAATTGAACCTAAATGTGAAAACATGCATTTTTGTGCTTAAATTATTCCATTCGATGCCGTGATATATTTGTTGAGTGATTTCAGGTCCTAGACGCAAGAATGGTGGTAAAAGTGGAAGAAAGCATGCAGAAAGGGAGAAAACATGAAGAAAACAAAGGAGAAAAGCATCTCAGCCTGTGCCCACGCACACCTTCTGTGCCCACGCATAGGGGTCAAAATCAGGACCTGTGCCCACGCACAGGCTGTGCCCATGCTTAGGGTAGAATGGAAATCAGGACCTGTGCATCCGCACAGGACCTGTGCTCACGCATAGGAGGAAAATCAGCATCTGTGCCTAAGCACAGATCTATGCATCCGCACAGGTACCAGCGCGTGCCTCCATTAAAATTGCACGTGGACTCACGTTTTGGGGGCTTTTTGGCCCATTTTTGAAGGGTTTGAAGCATATTTAAAGGGAGAAGTAACACCATATCATAACATACATTACCATACTTCATAGAATAGTTTTTAGGAGTAGTTTTAGGGTAGTTTAGATTAGGTTTTCTCTCAACTTTCTCTTAGAGTTTTCATTAGGGTTTCAATGTAAAATTTTATACTTCAAGTCTTGCTTTTGGATTTTGAAATTTACATTCTAAGTATTTCTTTAATTTCTCTTTTAATTACTACACTTGTTCTACACTTTCTTATATTTTTATTTCTCTTGCCAATTTATATAGTTTTGCAATTTTGGATTTCTAGTTGTTGAATTTGATGTTTGATGCTTACTTTATGTTTGTTTAAGTTGCCTTTATTGATTTTGATCATTTATGGTTCATAGCTTTCATTAATTTTCCAATTTTGCCATATTTTATGTTTATGCCCTCTATGTGTTTGATGAAATGCCAATTTTGATTATGGGGTAATTTTCACCCCTTGGCTTGGGAAAAATGAGTTTACGAATTACTAGAGCCATAATGTCCATCATTTAGTGATAATTCTGATGCCAGGGCATTTTGGCCAGTTTCACTGACCTTTTCTTTACTGTTTTTAGGTAATTTCATGCATTTTCTTAGGAAATAAGTTAGTTTTGGGCAAATATTCACTCAGACCTTGATTCAAGCATACATTGTGCATTTTACATTATTTCATGAGGATTTTGCATGATTTTAATGACAAAATTGTATATTGCATTACCCATGACGTGGACTAGAACTTTGATGCACTCTATTGCTTGATTTCAAGACCAAAGGAAGCAAGGAATGGGAGGTAACTTGCAAAGTTAAGGAGAAAAGTGATTGCCAAAAAAACACTCTCAAAAGCCATCAATGCCCACGTTAAAGAGTCACGTTAACTAAGTTAACGTGAACTCTAACGTAGAGAAGAGAAGTTGAGCCAATGTTAGTGACACTTAACATTGTCACTAACTTTGGAAATTGCTCACAAATGGCCACGTTAGAAACCACGTTAACCTAGTTAACGTGGCCTCTAACGTTAAAGGGGGAAGAGAAGCCAACGTTAGTGACACTCAACATTGTCACTAACGTTGGCCTAAGGTGCAAAGAGCCACGTTAACTCCCACGTTAACTTGGTTAACGTGGGAGCAAACGTAAGAGATGGAGAGTTGTCGACAATGTTAGTGACACTGAACATTGTCACTAACGTTGGAGCAACCACACAACCCCCAAGAGCCATGTTAACCTCCACGTTAACTTGGTTAACGTGGAAGCTAACGATGAGGAATGAAGAATGAGCCAACGTTAGTGACACTCAACATTGTCACTAACGTTGGGATGGCTAAGAATGGCCACGTTAGAAGCCACGTTAACCTAGTTAACGTGGACTCTAACGTGACAAGAAGGGGCACACTTGAACGTTAGTGACAATGTTGAGTGTCACTAACGTTCTCGAAGGCTAGCAAGGCAACGTTAAAAGGCCACGTTAACCCAGTTAACGTGGGCTTTAACGTGAGGCAAAGGGGTGCATGGCAACGTTAGTGACAATGTTAAGTGTCACTAACGTTCTCAAACTTGTATTTTCACTAAATGTTAAACACTCCTAACGTCTTGAGCTAAAGTCCCTGCCCACTTCACACTTTCTCTCTGCAAGTAAGCCAAGCCCAATTGAAGAAAGGAACTGCTTCAAGCTCAAAGATCCAGAGGCCCAAGACTTGAAGAGCTAACTAGAAGCTAAGAAGAGTAGTATATATAGGAGTAGTTTTGAAGTAGAGAGGAGCTTTTCGGAGGATAGGTAGTTGTCTTGACAGAGAAGCTATCTATAATTGGAATTCCTCTGATCCTTGAGAGAGGGATGAGGAATTCAAGCTAGAAACACTTTCTCACATTCGATTAGATTGGGGGTTGGATGGATATTGTGACATTTAATTCTACCAATACTTTGATATATGAATTTACGTGGTATAATCAGTAACCGAACTTCAACTCTTCCCATGAGCAATTAAATCAAGACATTGGGCAATTGTTCATGCTTAGAGAGATTTGTGAGCCAAGACATTGGGATCCAATCATCTAAGATTGCCAATCAAAGTCAATGAATGCATTGATTGAGAAAGAGATGAAAATGATTTGATCCAGAGAGTTCAATATCTCCTGAAACCCAATGAACTCCCTATTCTGATTTTACCCATTCTGTTTACATTCTGTTATTTTATTTCATGCTTAATCCCCATTCCTATTTAATTTCTTGCAATTTAAGCTTTTGCACTTTAATTACTTGCAATTTAAGTTTTTGCTGTTATTATTCTGCAATTTAATTCCTGTTCATTTATATTTCTTGCATTTTAAGTTTCGTGCTAATTTACATTCTGCAACACCAATTCAATTTTGATTTCATTCAACTAGAACACTTTTCCAATTAAAGTTTCTCAACCAACCAATCCCTGTGGGATTCGACCTCACTCTATAGTGAGTTTTTACTTGATGACAATCCGGTGCACTTGTTGGTAGAAAATAGTTGAGAGACAATTTTCAGGACATCAAGTTTATGGCGCCGTTGCTGGGGATTGGTTTTGTATTGACAATTACTAAATTGGAGGATAACTAGATTGAGAAATTTTCTTTTGCTTTGTTTATTTCGTTATGTTATTTACTTCTAGTCTTAGCAATTTTCTTTTATTATTATTTTTTTATTATTTCCTTGGTTATTTACATTTCTGTTCAACTAATCTACTAACTGTTTGATAAATTACATCACTCGCACTAACATCAATCTTAACAAGAGTGATTTCTTCACTTTGCTCTTGCTTGTGTGCTCTACTGATTGTATGACAGGTAGAAGAAGAGGAGCTTTAACCTCCTTTGAATTTGAACCTGAGAAGACCTTCCTGAGATTAAAGAGGGAAGCAAGAGGGAAGAAGGTTGTTGGTGAAGAAGAAGAAGAGGAGAACTTAGAGATAAACATGGAGGAGGACATGGAGAACCATCATGAGGAGGAGGTGCATAATCATGCCAGAGAAGGTGCAGCAAACCATGTTGGGCAAGAGAGAAGAGTTTTAGGCTCTTACATTAATCCAAATCCAGGGAATTGTGGAAGTAGCATCCAAAAACCAACCATCCATGCCAACAACTTTGAACTAAAGCCACAGCTCATCACCCTCGTTCAGAACAATTGCTCGTTCGGAGGAGGTGTTCAAGAAGACCCTAACCAACACTTAAACACCTTCCTGAGAATATGTGACACAGTGAAGTCCAATGGCGTTCAACTTGACGCCTATAGACTGTTGTTGTTCCCATTCTCTCTCAAAGACAAGGCAACCAAGTGGTTGGAGTCTTTTCCAAAGGAGAGCTTGACAACTTGGGATGATGTTATGAACAAATTCTTAGCAAGATTTTACCCCCCTCAACGAGTCAATCGGTTGAGAGCTGAGGTCCAAACTTTCAGGCAACAAGATGGTGAGACTCTATATGAAGTGTGGGAGAGGTTTAAAGACCTAACAAGGAGATGTCCATCTGATATGTTCAATGAATGGGTGCAGCTGCACATCTTCTATGAAGGACTGTCATATGAATCTAAGAAGGCTGTAGACCATTCATCCGGAGGTTCTTTGAACAAGAAGAAGACCATTGAGGAAGCCATAGATGTCATTGAAACTGTAGCTGAGAATGACTACTTCTATGCTTCTGAAAGAGGGAACACTAGAGGGGTAATGGAGCTGAATAATGTAGATGCTCTGCTGGCTCAAAATAAGCTCATCACCAAGCAGCTAGCTGACCTCACCAAGAAGATGGAGAGAAGTCAAGTAGCAGCGATAACCACTTCAACTCAAGAGGGAGCAAGTGAAGAGGAAGAAGGCACTCAGGAGCAAGCCAACTACATTGGGAATTCACCTAGATACAACCATGATCCATACTCCAAGACCTACAACCCTGGATAGAGGAATCACCCAAACTTTGGGTGGGGTAATCAACAAGACCAAGGCCAAGATCAGAGACGTCATAACTCCAACAACAACACAGCTCCCCAACAATTCACACAGAGGACATACCCACAAAACCACATCAATACATCTCACC
Organism: Arachis duranensis; assembly: GCF_000817695.3. NCBI lineage: Eukaryota > Viridiplantae > Streptophyta > Magnoliopsida > Fabales > Fabaceae > Arachis > Arachis duranensis. The sequence continues at coordinate 68,437,388 of NC_029780.3, read as the reverse complement.
CTTCTACCTCTACCCCCAACATACCATCATTTGATGATAGAATCTCTAAGATTGAAACCTTACTTGAAAGCATATGCAAAGACATTCAAGACAATAAGGTATTCAAAGAGGAGGTGAGAGCCAGTATGAAGAATCGGGGGGAAGCAATCAAGAAGCTAGAATTCCAAGTGGGATATTTGTCTGAGAAGATTCCCAGACCCACTGATGGCTTTCCAAGTGACACGGAGAAGAATCCGAGAGGTGAAACGAAGAAAGTAAGATGGGAGGATTGCAATATGGTCACTACAAATGACAAGGAAACTGAAGACAAGCCAAGCAAGCTGTCAGAACAACCTGAAAATACCTTAGTAGAGAAGGAGAAGAAAAACCAACAAGAACCAGAAATCTCACAACAGGAGCTGCTGAGACTATATGCACCATTTCCTCAACTGCTAAAGGGTGCTGTGGGAAAGAGAATGTACTCAAGGTTCTTAGACTCGTTTGCATCTTTGAATGTGAACATACCATTCATCAAGGTCATTCAGCAAATGCCAGCATTCATCAAGTATATGAAAGAATTACTTCCCAGGAAGAGCTCACTCAAGGGGGGCCAGACTATAGTGATGAACAAGGATTGCAACACCCTCATTCAAACACAATTGCCTGCGAAAAGAAAAGACCCAGGGAGTTTTCATGTCCCTTGTGCTATAGGGGAAACAAATTTTGATAGAGCACTTTGCGATTTGGGAGCAAGCATCAACTTAATACCCCTATCCCTGGTAAAAAGGCTGCAGATCAATGAGATACTACCTACAGATGTAGTCATAAGGCTGGCTGACAAGACTCAACAGCAAGCAGTAGGAGTGGTGGAAAACGTGTTGCTCAAAGTTGGAAAATACTTTCTCCCAACAGACTTTGTCATCCTGGACATGGAAGAGAGTCATCTGCACCTAATAATATTGGGGAGACCATTTCTAGCTACTGCTAGAGCACTCATAGATGTGGAGAAAGGGGAGATAATATTAAGGATCCATGATGAACAACTGAGCTTCAGTGTGTTCGAACTCTCACAAGAAAAAGATGAAGAAGACAAAGAACTAAGCAAAGATCACCATGAGATACTAAAGGAAGAAGCAAGCATTGGAGCACAACCAGCCCATTCTGAGATTCACTGGGTTGATGGACATGGCGAGTAGCAAGTGCCACAGGTCAAGGAAAAATTGGAGGAACCTAAGCCACTAGAAGCAAGTGAAGGCAGCAACAAAGGTTCATCAAAAAAGGAGACCACCAAGAGAAAGAAAACGGCACAAGGGGCAAAGAAGAAGGTACCAAGGGGGTGGCGGAACAAGAAGATCCCTACGGAGGATTTCACTCCAGGGGATAAAGTAGTATCAACCTATTTCACAGATATCCCCCCTAATCTCCCTACTGTACCATCTCAGTTACCTAAGGTCTTCACCATCAACAAAGTTCTCTCTTTGGAGCATGTAGAGATCATTGATACAACCAATAGATACAAGTCCACTGCCAGAGGAGAAGACTTCAAGCATTACCAACCACCATAATAAGGGGGTAACGTCGAGCTAGCGACGATAAAAAAAGCGCTTTGTTGGGAGGCAACCCAACCTCAGGTAGTCATTTTCATCTTCATTTCAATAAAAATCACAAGTTGTTTCCCCTGTATTGCAAGAAGCTAAGTTTGGTGTTTCACACCAGAACAATCAAAAGAGACAGTGTAATTCTAAGTTTGGTGTTCCACCAAAAGGACATTTAGTTAGAATTACACCTGCTCCCAAAACACATTGCTAGCTCTAACCAATTGAGGGAAACCACTTAGATGTAGTTAGACTTTAGTAAATCATTGTTCTGTTAACAACAAGATATGAGTTACCAGCGTATGTGCAAGATTGTGTACTAAACAAGGAACTAAGTTTGGTGTTCACACACCAAATCAAGTTCATAAGACACAAGCACATGCAAGCTAATTATTCCTCAAGTGCTTTGGGAACAAGCAACTTCCAATAACTTTACAGGAACCTTATGGTGCCCCTTCGCTCAAGGAAGCAAAGAGCAAGAGGAGAACGAAAAGAAGGCGATTAGAAGTTGTCACCTGAAGGTTGTATTGTCACTTAATTCCATATATTTACAGTTTAAACATTGGAAGCTCAAATGCAATCTTGATTAATGATTACCAGTGAGGCCTAAACATTTTTTTTACTCTACCTTGTTGTTGAGCATGGTCTGTGATTCTGGTTTAAGTGTCACTGCTTCTTTCCCTTATTTACTTGTAAGCTTGTCTATTTGTATGAAGAAGAGAATGTCTATTTTACAAAAGACCAGAAAGGAGTTCATAATGTGGAAGTGCATTCATGAATCTTTGGGGGTAGTCATAAGTTAGCTAAGTTGGTTCAACCACAAGGTTAGGATGACAACTATCTATCCTGAATGCTTTACTTTTGATATACCCATGAGACTAAGATAACAACAAGATCCTAATAAGAGAAAAGGGAAAGAACAAGGGAAGTGAAAAATAAAAGAAAAAGAGTAAGCAATAAGGCTAGGCACCAATGGTTTACCCTAAGACATGTGTCTGTGGTGCTCCTGTGTGAGGGATCTACTTGGATGAATAAGCTCTTTGGGGTGCTTCATCACCTGGTAACTTGGGTTAACTAACCCGGGATTATCAGCT
>NC_029780.3:68411779-68433705 GCF_000817695.3 Arachis duranensis | reverse complement strand
TGGAGAGTTGTCGACAACGTTAGTGACACTTAACATTGTCACTAACGTTGGAGCAACCACACAACCCCCAAGAGCCACGTTAACCTCCACGTTAACTTGGTTAACGTGGAAGCTAACGATGAGGAATGAAGAATGAGCCAATGTTAGTGATACTCAACATTGTCACTAACGTTGGGATGGCTAAGAATGACCACGTTAGAAGCCACGTTAACCCAGTTAACGTGGACTCTAACGTGAGACCTAGGGGCACACTTGAACGTTAGTTACAATGTTGACTGTCACTAACGTTCTCGAAGGTTGGCAAAAGCCACGTTAGAAGCCATATTAACCTAGTTAACGTGAGCTTTAACGTGAAGCAAGAAGGGGCACACTTGAACGTTAGTGACAATGTTGAGTGTCACTAACGTTCTTGAAGGCTAGCAAGGCAACGTTAAAAGGCCACGTTAACCCAGTTAACGTGGGCTTTAACGTGAGGCAAAGGGGTGCATGGCAACGTTAGTGACAATGTTAAGTGTCACTAACGTTCTCGAACTTGTATTTTCACTAAATGTTAAACACTCCTAACGTCTTGAGCTAAAGTCCCTGCCCACTTCACACTTTCTCTCTGCAAGTAAGCCAAGCCCAATTGAAGAAAGGAACTGCTTCAAGCTCAAAGATCCAGAGGCCCAAGACTTGAAGAGCTAACTAGAAGCTGAGAAGAGTAGTATATATAGGAGTAGTTTTGAAGTAGAGAGGAGCTTTTCGGAGGAGCTAGAAAGGAGAACTACTCTTTGTATTTACTTCCTTTGCACTTCTAGCTTTATCATGTATTCTCCATCTTTGGGTTAGGGAGCTCTGTTGTAATTTGATGGATCAATACTAATTTTCTTGTTCTTCTTCTATCTTTCCTTTTGATTTTACTTGAAAGCTTTCGATCTTCATCCAATTGGATAGTTATCTTGGAAAAGAAGCTATTCAAACATGGATCTCTTCAGCTCCTTGAAAGAGGAATGAAGAGATTAGCTAGAAATGCTTTCTCATGTTGGACCAAATTGAGTGTGGATGGGTATGTGACTATAACCCTCTAAGCATTTTGATTTGGGAAGTGCATGTGGTATAATCAGTGACCACACTTCATCTCTTCTCATGAGCAATTGACTAAGGAATTGGCTATTGATCAAGATTTGAGCGATTGAATTGCAAGAAATTGTGATTCAGTCACTTAAGATTGCCAAGGAGATCAATGAGTGCATTGATTGAGGAAGAGATGAAAATGAATTTGATCCGGAGAATGCAACATCTCCTAAGCCCAATGAACTCCCCATTTTTGATCTTACCCATTCTCTTTATTTTCTGCAATTTACTTTTATGAGCAATTCCCCCATTCCCATTTACAATTCTGCTATTTACTTTCAGTCATTTACTTTCCTGCCATTTCAATTTCTGCAATTATCAACTCTATTCATGGATTCGCTCAACTAGATCATTACTCTAATTAAAGTTGCTTGATCAATCAATCCCTGTGGGATTCGACCTCACTCTATTGTGAGTTTTTACTTGACGACAAATTCGGTACACTTGCCGAATGGGAATTTGTTGAGAGACAAGTTTTACCCCGATCAAATTCTTGGGTTGTTAATTGTTCTTGTTCCCACTAACGCTAATTTGTTACTAAGGTAATTAGCAAACAAGATAGGATTTGTGGGTTAAGAACACTTATGCTCATTTAACTTACTCTCCGATGTGAAGGTTGACTTAGTGAGATTAATCCATCATGATTATCATAGTTGTGGTTATGGCAAGGAAGAGATTCCATAACTCATCCTAAGTCAAGGTTTCATTTATATTTTGAACCACTTTTTAATGACTTTATAGTTTTACTTGTTTATATTATATGCATAGTTCTTTTGTTCTTTCATTACTTCATTAATTGCAATTTTGTCTTGTTCTTTTATCTCTTTATTGCTTGCTTCTACATTGAAAACACCCCTTGCTTTCCACAACCAAAATTGTGTGTGCTCATTGGCATTAGTTCCTAGGGAGAACGACCCGGGAGACTAAATACTCTCGGTTTACATTTGCTTTGAATTGTGACATCTTTAGAATTATAATTTGATTGATGATCAATTGTTGGGTTTGGACTATACTTTCAATGTCAATCCTATTTTTAGTGCAAAAATCCAAACCATAATTCATGAGTGTTATAATTTTGGTTGTTGTAAATATGTCCATAGTGTGAATAGATACTTTTTGGGTTGTTTGCTTGTTTTTGCTATTAATTAGGTTTTTGCTTCTTTTGTTAATTGATATCTTTAGTTTTTATTTTCAATTTTCTCTGAGTTATCACCCTTTTGGTTTGGAGTTTGGTTATGATCATTTTGTAGGGTTTGATAACTTCAATTTTGGATTGCATCATGGGATTGGAGCATCAATTTTGGGAGGAGCAACCTCCTCCATACTACAATGAGCAATACCTTTCCCAATATACATACCCAACCCAAGGATATGGTAGATTTCACTATGACTATACCCCTTCACCAACATATGCCTATAACCCATACCCCCAACATAACCCTCAATCACCATATTTTCAAACAGCACACCACCACCACATTACACCTTCTTACATACCACCTCAAGATATTCACCAACATGAATCACCTCTCACATACACAACCTTTCTCCCAAACTATGAACCTCATTCTTTACCCCAATGTGAAGCTTTCCCACCCTTGGCCCAAGACCGTCAAGACCTTCAAGCCTTTCTCCAAGAGCAAGAAGGATTTTGAAGGACACAACGGCACTTCATGGCTACTATAGGCAAAGCGGTAACCCGCTTAATCCTCACACACTCATCCGATCAAGGTATCCCTCTTAAGGAATGTGGAGGATCAACTAAAGCTTGTAGTGAAGAGGAGAACATGGAGCCACAAGGGAAAAAGGAAGAGTTAGAGCATGAACAAGAGGAGGAAGGTGAAGTATTTGAATTGAAGGAGGGAAGGGGAGAATTGAGGGAGATTGATCAAGAGGAGGATTCCATCATTAATGAATTTTTGTCCTCCTTGGTCAATCCCCTTAATGATCTTAATGAGCCTCTTACCCTTGAGTTTGAGAGAGACATGGAGGTAGACTTCTCACAACCTCCTTGTTATGACTTGAGTGATGGGGAAGAGGAAGTTGGTGAGGAAGCAATTTCGATCTAAGTACATATTGAGTGGGTGGCAATTTCACCTACAAGCTTCATTGGTCCCCACCAATATGCTATCTTGGAGACGGATTACCAACTCAAGGTCCTTCTTGGGTTGGTACACGGTGAAGAAAGGAATGTTGGTTGCCAAGTGAGTCCAAAGCTCATCAAGAGAACCAAATCAAGCTTTGGGATTCCAGCATGGTGTGAAGCACAATTAAGAGGATTCCGGAAAGTGTTGAGGTACTTCAAGGGTCAATTGGGAACTTGTCTATCCGGCTTGGAGCATAAAAATCTGCAAGAAGGAGAGCAAAAAACTAGAATATGGGATCCCGGAGGAGCTTTAAGGACCAAGCATGGATGGAGATTCAAGGAGGAGTGGAAACACAAGCCACCCTAACAAGAGTCTCCTCAACAAGTCAAACTTAAGGACTATAAACCAAAGTTCTAGGTGGGAGACACCCTACCATGGTAACATCTTTCTTACCCTTTCTCTTTGTTTATAGTTTTAGTTTATTGCATTTTTGCTTATCTTGGCTAGCTTAGGATTAGTTTAGTTTTTGAGTAGATAGGTTAGTTTTTCATATGGATCATGATTTGATAGATTTTGAATGTTTGGGGTTGCAAAATGTTATGAGATAAGGTGGAGGGCCCTAGATTTTGTAGAAAAATTTTTGCAAAACAGGACATCTGTGCGTGCGCACACACCTGTGCATGTGCATATACCTCCTTGTTTCGCATCCTGTGCGTGCGCACTGCTCTGTGCGTACGCACGCGTCCCCTTTTCTCGTGTCGTCTGTGCAGTCGCACCGACATGTGCGTCCGCACGCCAAGTTGTAGCCCCTCTCGTGGGAGCGCTGGCTCAGCCTGTGCGCATGCACACCCACCCCTTTTCGCCCTTGTGCGTGCGCACGGACCTATGTGCACGAGCACACATGATCCTTCACAAAAAAAAGTCTTATGTGCGTGTGCACACACTTGTGCGCGCGCACACACTTGTGCGTGCGCACACACTTGTGCGCGCGCACACCTCTTTCACAACCCTCTATTCAGAGCATTCGCACGATTCATGCGGATGTGCCCCTCCCTTTTTACCTTGTGTGTGTACGCACACATACTTGTGCGTACGCACAAGTGCTGTTTTGGGAAAAATTTTTAATGCACTTTTAATTAAGCCCTAAGCACTTCCGCCACCCCCATCCCTCTCTTTTCTTGCATTTTCCATGTTCTTCTACTTGATTTACTTAGTTTTCTTTGCATTTCATTTTCCTTTTAGTTATTATATTAGTTTTACTTTAGTTGTTTCTAATTAAATAAATTGCAAGTGTTTGCTTGATGTTGATAGGGTTGCTTGAATTTTATCAATGCACTTATACTTTGCCTTAATTTACTACTACATAGTGAGTTTGAATACTCATGTTTTGATTGTACCACTAGGACAAATTATGTAAGTGCATCGAATTGAGTGAATTGAGTTGAAATTACTTGTTCATCATGATTTTTGAAGTTAAATTCATCACATAACTGATACTTGCTCCTTGTTAATGCTTTGCAGTTGTTTGAGTGACTTAACTTGATTTTTATCAAACTTCTCACTTTTTGTAACAAGTACCTTTATCATGTGACATGTTTCTTTATGTTTTATGTTGAATAAGGAGTTCTCTTTTCATTAATGGATTGGTTATTGTTTATTGTGCTAATCTATACCAATTTTACAATTTTACTTGCACAATTTCAATATCTAAGATTCTCTAAATTCAATTCACTCTTGTTGTAGTTGCCTAAGTTTGCTTGTACTTAATTGATGATCATTCATTACTTGCATCTTAGGCCATTTAATTGAGGAACACATGCTTACTTTCTGATTGTGTGGATGCCATTTTAACCGGTCGTTGTGTGTATCCTAACCACGCGCATAATTGGAATACACACACGGCTTATCTCATTTCTATCATACCACATAACTATGCACACTTCCTCAACTAGATGCTTATTTACTCTCTCCTTTACCCTTTTGTGCTATTTTTCTTATGATTCTTAAGTATACTTTATTGACTCTTTTTGAGGATGAGACAAAAAGACAAGGAGCCGGGAGAGGAGGAGTACGCTGAAGAGGGAGATGCCAAGAATGCATTGAACTTGGCAATTTTCATACAACCCGAGCCCCCGCATCTACCAACTGAAGGTGGAGCTCTTGAGAGACACCCCCAGGATTGTGTTCGTGCACGGAGGACCGTGCAACGCTTAAGTGTGAGGGAGGATTCACCATTTTTGGGGCGTAAACATTCTTTTCCAAACACTTCGCACTTCATTTTCTTGTTTTCTTTTAATATGTTTCTTGTAGATATTTGGATTGTTTTTTATTGTTGCATTGTATTTTCCTCACAGTTTATATATAATGCATTTTGCATCTTTTGCATGATATATAGCTTATAGATAGAAGTTGTGATTGGATGATGTGAATAGTATATCACCTAGTTCAATTTTGTCCTAATTGTTCATGTTAATTTTTGCTTGTTGAAAATTAGGAAAGAACTAGGAAAGATTTTGAAATTGCATCCATCATAACATATATACATACATATATATGAAATAACTTTGGTGAAAAACAACAAAAGAATTTTCAAGAATTTTGTTTCAATGGCATTCTATTGAATTGATTTGGAAAATTGTTTTCAAAACTTGCTTGAATGATTTTTTATGGAACATAGAAGAGAGATAGAATAAAGCAACCTTGTAAGTTGTAGAGCCTTAATGAGTGGTTACACATTTAAACCACTATTTTTGTTCATTGTTTGCTATACTCCTTCTATGATTGTAATCTTGGTTTTGCTTGATTCTTTATTTCCAATGTTTGATGTTTTGAATGCATTTAGCATAATTAAGGCCATTTTTGTATTAAACTCACTTTTTGAACGTGGCTGGTGCGTGGCCCCATTGGTGCTCCTTGTGTGCGCGCCTTGTTTTCCTTGGCAAAAGTCACGGTAAAGTTCACAAAAGTGAACGCTACGTTCAAACTTTTGAGCGCTACCCTTTGTTGGTGCTGGCACAAGCTTTTCTCCCAAAATGTGAAACCCACGAAAAAGGTAGAAGAGTGAACGTGGCGCTCACTTTTTGAACGCTGCCCTTTGCTTGGCTATTGAGTGTGGTTTTTGGGCCTTAAAGATGCCTATCACTTGTGCTTCAATTTTGTGCCAAATATAGATTGTTATATATCGTTGGAAAGCTCTGGACGTCAGCTTTCCAACGCAATTAGAAGCACATCAATTGGACATATGTAGCTCAAGTTATGGTCCTTTGAAGAAGGCATGGTTGCGCTGTTTTGGAGGTCGAAAACGTTCACTAAAGTGAACGTGGCGTTCACTTGTTTGAACTCTAGTTGTTTGGAGGCCAAAGTTTAGCACCAGCTTTTGATGCCCAAACTTGATGTTCATCCCATACTATTAAATGTCGTTGGAAAGCAATGGATGTCTACTTTCCAATGCATTTAAGAATGCATCATTCCAAGCTCTACAACTCAAGTTATTTTCCTTGGAAGGTGAAGAGGTCAGCTGGCCTTACTGTAGGTTGATACTATATTCATCTTTGCACTTTCGGGGCAAGTTTTCTCCCTCAGATTTAGTGTCCACTATGCAGTGCCATATATGCTTTGAACGCTCTTGATGTCTACTTTCCAATGCCATTAGAATCACCTCATTTGAAGTTTTGTAACTCGAGTTATTCTTGTTGGAGTGTAAAGAGGTCAGGGTTACAAATCCTCTTTGCTCCTCCTTGAGTCTGTTTCCACTCTTTTGCCACCTTGGAGTTGTGATTCTTCTTTTAGTGCTTTTATTGCTCCTTCTCCTTTATCTTTTCACCTATCATCAACCAAACAAATACATCAAAACCTTGGCATAATCATCAAATCTTGCATCATTCATATTATCAACTAAATCTTGCAAGAAATCTAATGAAAATGCATAAAATTACCAATGTTTGATTGAATCAAGCCAAGCATGAAATTCTCACTCAAACACTTAATTATTGCCTAAAAATGCATGAAAACCAAGTGAAAACTAATGAAATAGGCTTGTGAAACTAGCCTAAGATGACTTGTCATCAGCACCCAAGGTTGGAGAATCCTCTAGAAAGAGGAAAGGAAAGGTATGTAGTAGCTGCCACCTCTAAATCTTGGGAGATGGAGAGATTCATCACCAAAACCCACCAAGAGCACTTCTATGAAGTAGTGGCAGAGAAGAAAGTGATCCTTGAGGTCCATTTCAAGCTCAAGAAGAATGAGTATCCGGAAATCTGAAGAGAGATGCGGTGAAGAGGTTAGAAAGTCCTGACCAATCCCATTCAAGATATTTGGATTTTAATGATGCAAGAGTTCTATGCTAATGCATGGGTTACTAAAAACCATGACACTAGTGTGAACCCAAATCCAAAGAACTGGAGCACCATGGTCCGAGGGAGAATCTTAGATTTCAGCCCAAAAAGTGTGATACTGGCATTCAACTTGCCTTTAATGCAAGGAGATCTACATCCATATACTAGAAGAGTCAACTTTGATTAGGGATTGGATCAAGTCTCAGACATCTGTGTGAAAGGAGCATAGTGGAAAAGGGATTCCTAAGGCAAGCCCATTCAACTAAGAAGGCTTGACCTCAAGCCCATAGATAGAGGATGGTTGGAATTCATCCAATGCTCTATCATCCCTACTTGCAACCGGTCAGAAGTGACCATTGAAAGGGCCATCATGAACCATTACATCATGACTAGAAGTGAGGTGGAAGTACATGAGGTGATTCCTAAAGAATTATACAAGATAGCTGAGAAGCCTTCCACTAATGCAAGGTTGGAATTCCCACACCTCATCTGTCATCTATGCAATTCAGCTGGAATCATCATAGAGGGAGATATCTCCATTGGGGAGGACAAGCCCATCGCTAAGAAGAGGATGGAGCAAACTAGAGAGCATGCACAGGAGCTTGTGCAACCGCCTTAGCATGAGATCCCTGAGATACCTCAAGGGATGTATTTTCCTTCTCAAAGCTATTAGGATCAATGGCAGACTTCTCTTGGAGAATTAAGCACTAAGATGGAGCAATTGAGGTTGGAGCATTAAGAGCATTCCACCATCCTCAATGAAATAAGGGAAGACCAAAGATCCATTAGAGAAGATTAAAGGGCTATGAGGGAAGAACAACAGAGGCAAAGAAGTGACATTGAAGAGATCAAACACTACATTGGATCCTTAAGGAGGAGTACTAGCCGCCACCATTAAAGGTGGATTCGTTCTCTTTTACCTCCTTTCCTTTTATTATTTTTCTGTTTTCTGTTAGGTTATATTATCTGTACTCTTGTTCTTATTGCATGATCATTTGCATTGATGTCTTAAAGTTGTAAAATATTCCATATCTCTGTCACCTTGCTTAAAAGAAAATTTTTTTTGAAAAGAATTGAGAGATACATGAATTTCAAGTTTAAAATAAGAATAGTTCAATTATTTTGATGTGGTGGCATTGCTTTTGTTTTCTGAATGCATGAATAAATAGTGCGTATTTGAAGTTGAAATTTTAGAATGTTGGCTCTTGAAAGAATGATGAAAAAGGAAAAGTATTATTGATAATCTGAAAAATCCAAAAATTAATTCTTGAAGCAAGAAAAAGCAGCAAAAAGAAAAAGAAAAAGCATGTTGCAAAAGAAAAAAAATTAATGCATGCGAAAAAAAAAAAGAAGAAAATGGAGAAAAAAAGAGAAAAATCCATTACGCCCAAAAATGCAGGAAATGGAGGGTAGATTGAAAAAGCCAGTAACCTTTTAAATCAAAAGGCATGGGCAAAAGGATCCAAGGCTTTGAGCATCAATGGATGGGAGGGCCTAAAAGAATAAAATCCTGGCCTAAACTACTCAACCAAGCTGTCCCTAACCATGTGCTTGTGGCGTGAAGGTGTCAACTAAAAAGCTTGAGACTGAGCAGTTAAAGTCATAATCCAAAGCAAAAAGAGTGTGCTTAAGAACTCTGGACACCTCTATCTGAGGATTCCAGCAAAGCTAAATCACAATCCGAAAGGGTTCACCTAGGTAAAGTGTCTGTGGCATTTATGTATCCGATGGTAATACTAGAAAACAAAGTGCTTAGGGCCACGACCAAGACTCTAAAAAGCTGTGTTCAAGAATAAAAAGGAACTAAACAAGGAGAATCAATAATATCATCTGGATTCTAAGTTCCTAAAGAGACCAACATTTCTGAGTTTCAATGGATAGTGAGATGCCAAAACTATTTAGAACCAAAAAGCTACTAAGTCCCGCTCATCTAATTGAAATTGAGCTTCATTGGAAACTCTGAGATTTACTGCATCCTACTCATCTTTTTATCCCACTGTGTTTTTAGTTGCTTGGGGATAAGCAACTGTTTAAGTTTGGAGTTGTGATGAGCAGATATTTTATACGCTTTTTGGCATTGTTTTCATATAGTTTTTAGTATGTTTTGTTTGATTTTTATTAAGTTTTCATAGGTTTTAGTGCAAAATTCACATTTTTTTATTCTACTTTGAGTTTGTGTGTTTTTGTGCAATTTCAGGTATTTTCTGGCTGAAATTGAAGAGCTGGAGCAAAAGTCTAATTCAGAGACAGAGAAAGCACTGCAGATGCTGTCTGAATCTGACCTTCTTACACTCGAAAGAGATTTTCTGGAGCTACAGAAGTCCAAATGGAGCGTTCTTAATGGCTTTGAAAATCTGACTTCTAGATCTTTCCATCAATGTTTAATAGTCCATACTTTACTTAAGATTAGAAGGCCTAAAATTGGCGTTCAACGCCAGCCTCCTGCCACCTTTCAGGTGTCCAGCGCCCAAGGAGAATAGACCGGCGTCCAAATGTCCAAAGAGAACCTTACAACCAGCGTTCAATGCCCTAGAGGCCTCATAGCACATGGATCTCATCAAAGCTCAGCCCAAACACTCACCAACTGGGCCATAGAAGTAGATTTTAGCACTAAAAGACTGTTTTATCCTTTCTTATGTAATCCTTAGTCATTAGTCTAGTATTTAAGGGATGATGCCTAGGCATCTTTAGCTACTTTCACAAGCCATTTTCATTAGTTTTTACTTAGTTTTCATACATTTTCTTAGGCAATAAGCAAGCATTTGGATGAGTAATATAAGCATGTCTTGATTCAATCAAACATTGTTAATTACAAATATTTTCATGAGATTGATGCAAGAATTACTTGATGTAATGAATGATGCATTATCTTGTGATTATGGCAAAACTTTAATGCATTTGTTTGGTTGATGATAGGTAAGGAGAAGCAAAGGAGAGGTAGAGAAGAAGTAGAGGCTATAACGTTAGTGGCCAAAGTTAGCCCACTAACGCTATGGTTAACGTTCTCAAGAAAGGAGAGTTGGTGTTAGTGGCCAAGTTAGCCCACTAATGCCAGTACTAATGTTGCATCAAGAATGAAAGGCAACGTTAGTGGCCAAAGTTGGCTCACTAACATGATTGAAGGAAGAAGAAAGCAATGTTTGTGGCCTAAGTTGGCTCACTAACATTACAACCAAAACGAGGTGCCTACATTAGTGTGCTAACGTTACCCCAAGTTATCACACTAACGTCTTCAACAAATTCATAGGTTGGAGCTGGAAAATTTGCTAGTATGCGTACGCACGGAGTATTGTACGTACGCACAAAGGGAAAAATTGCTAGTTTGCACACGCATGAGGCATCATGCGTACACAGAACAAGAGGAACGTTGATTGCCCCATTAGTGTGCTAACGCCAGTGGCAACGCCCTAGTGGACTTTGGAAGCAACGTTAGTGCCACCGTTAGTGCACTAACGGTGGTGTTAACACCAGTTTGGAAGGAGAGTTGTAGCATTAGCAGGGATGTTAATGCCAGTGCCAACGTCATTTCCAAGGTGCCTCATGCAAGTATGAGAATGTTAGTGAGTTAACACCAGGGCTAACTTCAGAAAGAGCCACTCCTAACTTATTTCAACTAAGGCCAAAAGCCCACATCCAAGTACTTGAAGACTTCTTTAAGGAGTGTATATATAGGAAAGTTTTTGAACTCAAAAGTAGGTTGGGAAGTAGGAGGACCCTAATTGGGAAACTCTGAATCATTTTCTTATTTTTGTACTTAGTTTACTTTCATGTACTTTTCTTCTCTCTTTGAATTTTTTGAGCAATGATAAACTAAACCCCACATCATTAGGGGGAGGATCTCTATTGTAATTCAAATGAATGAATGAAATTCTTCTTCTTCTCAATCCGCTTTTTGAAGCTAAGATATAACTTTCATGTTTAATTGATCTATTCACTTCGGAAGGGGGTTTAGATCCATTGAATTTTTATGTGAGCCTCAGAAGGGGAATCATAGAAATTAGTTTGAAGCTCTTTCTCTCACAACTCTCTTGATCAATAAATTTTGGGTTTGACTTGAGATCTTGAGAACTTGTGTGGCTTATGGATAAGAGAATAGCACTTAACCTCTTCTCATGACAATTAGATCAAGGAATCGGCAAATTGATTATGTTAAGAGAAATTGGGTTGCCAATGAATTGGGACTCAATTAATTACAATCTGCCATAGATCTACTTCATATGATTGAGAATGAAGTTGAAACCCATTGATTCATGATGGATTATGATATCTCCAATCCCTAATGAATCTCTCCCATTGTTATTCTTCACTTTAATTGCTTTGAATTTCTGCTTTCTTTGATTCATAGCACTCAAAGTCCATTTATATTTCATGCAGTTTACTTTTCATCGCCATTTACATTCTTGCCCTTACTTTCTTGTTATTTAAATTTCAGCTCTTTTACTTTCTTTCCATTTAAGTTTCAATTCTTTAGTTTCTTGCCATTTAAGTTTCCGTCATTTACATTTTGTAATTTACATTCAGCACTTTAATTTCCAGCAATTTACATTCTGTTAATTCAATTTCACCAAATTTAGCAACTATTAGCTTGACTAGATAAATCACCCAACTAGAGTTGCTTAATCCATCAATCCCTCTGGGATCGACCTCACTCAAAAGTGAGTTATCACTTGACAATTCGGTACACTTGCCGAAGGAATTTGTGTTATGCGAATTCCCACATGTTAAGGGATAGTTTACATAATCATAAAAGACTTTTACACCATATTTTCGAATTCCATCACTATATTTTCCTATCAGTATAAATTTCTAAACCTCATAGGTTGAGGGGAGGAGCCCTGTTGAGTTCTATAAATTAATAAAAGTATTACTGTTTCTCTTTAATCTGTGTTTGATTTAATTCTAAGATGTATTTTCGTTCTTCAACATGATGAATGGAATGACCCGTGACAATCATCTTCGTTCTTCATACTAAGACCATATGCCTGACAACCACCCGTGTTCTTCTTAGGTTCATGTGAATACTTCAGTGGAAAGCATTGAACCGCTAGCTTGACTATACATCTCTTAGATGGCTAATCCATGACTTTGTTGGGGACTTCTCAAGACACCAGTTCAGCTGAGGTATGGGGAGATTAGGGTCTTTGTCGTAGAAGCTAGAACCTAAGGTGTAGCATTCTCTGATCCGAAAGATTCGACCTTCTCTGTTGTGTTTTGAGTAGGATCATTAAGGAGAGTAGACTGTAAGAGCTTCATCCTCAATCAGAATGGATCCACACTAATTCTAGGGTTCAGATTTGGAGGAATATTGGCGGCTTTCAAACCAGCGTCAATCACATGCAGCCTGCCATAGAAAAAATCATTCACAATTGAAGAAGACAGTAAGACTAGTGTTAATCCAGAAGGACAAAGTAACTCCAAGCCTTAACCATCTAAGATTTAAGATTATCATTATAAACATATCAACCTAGTTCAGATTTTATAAACCCAACAACTCTTCTATCTGCCTGACTAAGACCTACAAGATAACCATAGCTTTCTTCAAACCACAATCCTCATGGGATCGACCTTGACTCGCTCATGTATTACTTGGACGACCCAGTGTACTTGCTGGTTCAGTTGTATAAAGTGTGGGGATTTGTGCACCAATGGCTGTATATTAATAATGAATTATAGTTGTGATGCATGGAAACTTGTCTCTCAACAAATTTTCCTTCGGCAAGTATACCGAATTATCGTCAAGTAAAACTCACCATAGAGTGAGGTCAAATCCCACAAGGATTGATTGGTCAAGCAACTTTAGTTAGAAGAATATGCTAGTTGAGCTAAACAGAATTTAGATTGAGATGCAGAAATTTAAATGACTAGAAAGTAAATAGCAGAAATTAAAGTGCAGAATCTTAAATGGGGAATTGGGTAATGCTCATAAAAGTAAATGGCAGAAATTAAAGAGAATGAGTAAGATCAGAAATGGGGGAATCATTGGGTTTAGGAGATGTTGCAATTCTCCGGATCAAGTTCATTCTCATCTCTTCCTCAATCAATGCATTCATTGATCTCCTTGGCAATCTTAAGTGATTGAATCCCAATTCCTTGGTAATTTAATCTCTCAAATCTTGATCAATAGCCAATTCCTTGGTAAATTGCTCATGAGAAGAGATGAAGTATGGTCACTGATTATACCACATACGTTTCCCAATTCAAGTATTGAGGGGATTATAGTCGCATATCCATCCCAACCCAAATTGGTCCAGCATGAGAAAGCAATTCTAGCATGATCTCTTCATTCCTCTTCCAAGGTTCCGAAGAGATCCAATTATGGAGAGTTTCTTTTCCAAGATAACTAACCAATTGAATTAAGATTGAAAGCTTTCTAGTAAAATCAAGAGAAAAGATAGAAGAAGAAAAATGAAAACTAATATTGATCCATCAAATTACAGCAAAGCTCCCTAACCCAATGAAAGGGGTTTAGTTGTTTATAGCTCTAGGAATCAAAAATGGCAGAAAAGAATAATCCATGCTAGAAGTACAGAAAAGTAAATATGCAGAGAGTAGTTCTCCAAGGTGCCAAAAGTATTTAGCTAGTTCAAAACTACTCCTATATATACTACTCTTCATGATCTTCTAGTGAGTTCTTCAAGTCTTGGATGTGGGCTTTGGACCTTGAGTTGAAGCAATCCTCATCTTTAGTGGGCCCAGCTTGCAGAGAAATATGAATTAGGCTTGGGCATTTAGTGAGATTAATCGTGGAATACATTTCTGGGTGCGAGAACGTTAGTGGTATTTACCTTTTCCACTAACGTTCCACCTTTATATGCCTACGTTATTCTCAACGTTAGAAGTCTTAACGTGACTTTTAACGTTCCTTCTCAATTCTTGGCCAACGTTAATGGGACTCACTTTTCCCATTAACGTTGGCTTGTGCCCCGTTTCGCAAACGTTAATGGGAATCACTTTTCCCATTAACGTTGCTTGCCTTTTTCCTCCTACGTTAGGTCTTACGTTAGCTTAGCTAACGTAGCTCTTAACGTGGGCACCTATCACCTTCGAGAGCGTTAGTGACACTCACCTTTGTCACTAATGCTCTAATTGCCTTAATCCCCTACGTTAGAACCCACGTTAACTAATGCTCTAATTACCTTAATCCCCTACGTTAGAACCCACGTTAACTAAGTTAACGTGGCTTTTAACGTAGTAATAAAGCCATCTTCCAACGTTAGTGACAAAAGTGAGTGTCACTAACGTTGGTTCTTTGAACCCCACTCCACGTTAACTTTCACGTTAACAATATTAACGTGAGAGTTAACGTAGGCAATGAAAATGATCCAACGTTAGTGACAAAAGTCAGTGTCACTAAAGTTGGCAGTGTTGATCCTTGTCCACGTTAGAGTTCACGTTAACTAACGTGGGGCATTGCCTAGTTTCTCAATGTTATTGGAGTTCACGTTTCTCATTAACGTGGAGTCCTCCTTTCCTTCTACGTTAAGTACCACGTTAACTTAGTTAACGTGGCTCTTAACGTAGGCTATGAAGTGGCTTCGTAGGCGTTATTGGTGATCACTTTTCTCATTAACGTTGCAAACCAATTGCCATCCCACGTTAGTAGTCATGTTAACTAAGTTAACGTGAATGCTAACATGATTCTTCCATGCTTCATTTGTCCTGAAATCAAGCAATTAAAGTGCATCAAAGCTCTAGCCAAAATCATGAGATCATGCATCATTAAAATATCATGTAAATTCTGGCAAAAAATCTCATGAAATCATGCAAAATTCACAATAGTTGCTTGAATGAAGGTGTAAGTGTATTTTCACCCAAAAGTTGGCTTGTTTACTAGAAAAATGCATGAAACTACCTTAAAACAGTAAAGAAAAGGTCAGTGAAACTGGCCTAGATGCCCTGACATCACAACACCAAACTTAAAGCTTGCTTGTCCCTAAGAAAGTACTGAAGCATAAGCAAAATGAAATAAAGGAACAAGAAGAAAGATGGGAATAGCATTCATGGTTCGTGGAGTTTCATGCATAGCAACTTAGGTTCTTTCCTTTTAGGTTTCAAGCCTTTATCAAATCCTTAGTCACTCTCTTGATTGCATCCCTTGAGACTTCTTTCTTTTTGATCCTTCTCTTTAAGCTTATTACATTTTTCTTTTGGCTAAGTGTTCTGTAAGAGGGTGACTTTTTATGATAAGCTTTCAGCCAACACTCCCAAACCAGTTGGTTTTAAGGTGCTAGGTGTTAAGACACCCCTAAGGACTTACTCCTTCAAGTCTCTTTCCCCCATACACACCACAGGCACATGGTTTGTTTTCTTTCTATACACACCACAGGCACATGATTTGTTATTCTTTCTTTCTTGAGACCTTGGTGTCCAGCACCTCTTTAGGTTACTAAGTGCTCTGTAACAGGGGTTACTCTTGATGGTGGATTCTCAGCTGATAATCCCGGATTAGTTAATCCAAGTTACCAAGTGATAAGGCACCCCTAAGAGCTTATTTATCCAAGTATATCCCTTGTACATAAACACTATAGACACATGCCTCAGCTTCACAACCCTTGGTGCCTAGCATTGTTCCTTTTTATGTTCCCTTTCTTATTTCCACTTGTATTACTCTTTTTCTTTTCTTGTTGGGATCTTATTATTTAGCTAGCCTCAAGGAATGTGTCTCAAATTTATGACTTAGGATGGATAGTTGCTTTCTTTCCTTTCTTGGTGAACCAACATAGCTTACTAATCACCCTACCACAAACACTTAGAATGCACTTCACAAAATGACTCCATTCTTGTTCTTTCCATAACATTTTCTTTTTGATTAACTTAAAGAGACAAGCATACAAGTAAGCAAGATGACAGTGAGCATTCAAGACATTAGGCTCAATAACATAGACCTAAGCAATGAAACTTAAATGCATAATTGAAAATCCTAAGCTACCATGGAAGCATGTTCTATTTCATACATGATTTTCCTTATTTAAAGCTTTAAAAAGGTAGGTAAACTAAGAAGGAACTTCACCACCTTTCACTTATTGGTCTGCTCCCTTGCCATTTTTAGATTCGCTTTGTCCACTTGTGCTTCCTCTCATCCGGTTTGCTCTAGCTAATTTCCAATCCTCTAATGCCTTCCTTACCGATTCATGACTTTGTTCAACCCTTTCGCGCTCCACTCGTGCTAATTCATCCTTTACATCCTCATATTTTGTGATTCCTGGATGCAAATTAGGCAATTGTCTGACTAGATATCCAAGCCTGGCTTGGGTATTCACATGGTATCCAGTCTCACTCATGTAGACTCCTTCCGAGAATGTTTTAAGTTCATCGAGAAGATCTGCTTGTTCTCTTTGTTTCCTATGCATCTCATGAATGTGGACTCCTTGATGTGCTTGGATGTTGATTAGCCTTTGGATGGCTTCTTGCTGTTGATCATGTTTCTGATTCAAATTGTGGAAGGATTCACTCCATTTCCTTCCTTGCTCCAATTGCTGATCCATCAGTTGTTTTTGCCATTCCCCTTGTTGATTCATCCATCTGGAAAGTGACTCTTCATGGCGATCCCTTGATTGTATTTGGAGCTCCCTTTGCACCTCTTGGTTTTCCATGCATTGCCTAGATAAAGCATCAATAGCCTCTTGTAGTTGGTGCATGCTTAAGGTTACTGGGGGTTGCTCTTGTGGAGGTTGTTCTTCTTCAGTTTGAAGGGCTAGCCTCTTTCATCTCTTCCTTAGAGGTAGTGGAGCTGCAGCTGCATGCATCCGACGATAAGTGATTGGAAGACCAACTGTTACCCATACGGGGTTCGCATCCTCGAATATCACCCTGGCCAGTCTGCAAAGAAGAAAAATAGTACTGGGATAACCCAACTTTCCTTCAGAATCACTCTTCTCAGCAAACTTCCGAATGCCTTGGGCTATGATTTCATGAACCTTGATCTCTCCTCCTTTCATTATACATTGTAACATCGTTGCTCTCTTGAGATTTACCTCTGAGTTGTTTCCGGCTGGGAGGATGGATCTCCTTACAATTTCGAACCAACCTTTAGCCTCTGGGAGGAGATCTCCTCTTTTTATAAATTTGGGTTTTCTTTTGGGACCTCTTTCCCAATCGGCTCCTGGCACACATATATCTTGTATAATCTGGTCATAATTGGGAGGTTTGTCCATTCTTGAGTGATAGCTCTCCTCTTCAAAAGAGATGCTTCTCAACTTCAGCACTCTCATGATAGTTATAGGACTAAAATCCACCATGACCCCCTCACAAAACTTGTGTATGAGTCATCCGCCTTGTCTTGCCTAACTGCATTTGCATAGAACTCTCTTACTAGAGTTGCATTCACCCTTGTGATCGGATCGGTCAGGAGCTCCCAGCGACGTTGCTCCACCTTCTCTATGATCTCCGGACACTCGGTTTTTGTTACTTGGAAGCCCAGTTCATAAATGATTTCTTTGTCAGCCATCCACCCATATTGAAGTGCATGATGAAATGTTCTAAACCGCACTTCATCAAAAGGAGGATGTTCTATGGGTCCCTTCCCTTTTTGTCTCTTGGAGCTTGATGATGCCATGTAGGATAGTTGCTATGTTGGTTATTCTCAAGATGGCTATGAGGGTGTATGTGAAGCTTTGGTGAGGAGTGATGTGTGTAGTGTGTGTAGAACCAAAAGGAGAGAGTGGGAATGGTGAGTATAAGTGTGTATGGAGAGGTTGTGTGAAGAGATTTAAATAGGAGAATGACAATTGATTGAAGGGTGTGAATTGATGATGGTGTTTGATAGTGGACGGTCAGGGTTTTAGGATTGAAGGAGCACAAGGATCAGCTCCTTTATGGGGGTCTTGATTTGGTCTCCAAAGCCATCCATTCCCAATATTGCATGACAACACTTCCAAGGACATTCCCTATGAGGACAAGTTTGAAATTCCCTTGGTGGCCGAACCTCTTGTCCTATCAAGTACTATCAATGTCCTTTTTGATTCCCTATATATGACAAAGAGAGAATGTGAAGATTAGTTGTGAAATTGGTGGGAAAATTCAAAAGGTGAACTAACGAAGCAAAAATTTCTCTCTTCTCTCTCTGTTTTTTTTAAGAAGCAACTCAACTAATTATTAAGCTTCTCAAGCATGCACGTCAGCACACCAAACTTTTTTGTGATCCTATGGTACAACAAGTTTGGGACATAAATCTTTCTCATAAAGTGTGTTCAAACTTCAATTGATGTGTTTGAACACCAAACTTATCATGTACTATACGTTGCATGTGGAGGAACTTTATATGAGTTATCAAAGTTAGAGTGAAATTGTTCTGTTGCTCTTATTAGAATTTTAAGAAAGAAAGAGTTATAGAATCATGGGTTGCCTCCCATGAAGCGCTCCTTTAGCGTCACTATCTTGACTTTTGGTTCTTTGTCAAGGTGGTTGATAGTGCTTGAAGTCCTCTCCTCTTGCAGTGAATCTATATCCTTTAGCTTTGTTGACGAGTTCCAGATGCTCTAAGGATAAGATTTTATTGATAGTATACACAGGAGGCAGCTGAGATGGAATAGTGGGTAGGTGAGGTGGTATAGATGGAAAGTATGTAGAAATAACTTCATCACTTGGTGAGAAATTGTCTGTAGGAATTTTCTTATTTCTCCATCCCTTTGGAATTCTTTTCCTTGTTTCCATTGATGTTTTCTTGTTTTCTATGGATTCTTTCTCCAGGGGAATCTTGTTATTGATATTGCATGACTCTGGTGGGTCTGGTTCCTCTTAGATCACCTTTGAACATGGTTCTTCCGGACTATGTGGCTTCTCAACCCATGGGGCTTCCAATTGTGTTGTTTGTGCTTCCTCGTTTGGCTCTTCTATCATCTTATTGTCTTTGTGATCTGCTCCTTGTGAGGTTGTAAACATTGAAGGCGAGCTGCTCATCATGTATTCTCAGCACTAATTCTCCTCGTTCTACATCTATGAGTGCCCTAGCTGTGGCTAGAAAGGGTCTTCCCAGAATGATGGGGTAGATAGGATTCTCATCCATTTCCAAAACAACAAAATCTGTGGGAAGATAGTAGCTCCCAACCTTTACCAGCACATTTTGAACTATTCCTACTGCTTGTTTTTGGATTTTGTCCACCAATCTGATAATTACATCAGTAGGAGTTAGTTCATTGATTTGGAGCTTTTTCATGAGAGAGAGAGGCATTAAGTTGATGCTTGCTCCCAAGTCACAAAGTCCTTTGTCAATCATTGTTTCTCCTATGGCACAAGGAATGTGGAAGCTTCCTGGATCCTCCTTCTTTGTGGGTGGTCCTGGTTGAATGAGAGCACTACAATTTCTGTTCATCTTGATTGTTTGTCCACCCTTCAATGGACTTTTTCTGGCTAGTAGCTCTTTTATATACTTGATGTAGAAGGGCATCTGTTGAAGGGCTTTAATGAAGGGTATATTTACATCTAAAGATGCAAACATATCAAGAAACCTTGAGTACATTCTCCCTGCTACACCACCTTTAAGCCTGTGAGGGAAAGGTGCATATGGGTTCAATGCCTCTTTTTTCTTTAGCTCTTCCTTGGATGTGAGTGAAGTTGCACAGCTTCCTTCCTCTTGACTTTCTTGTTGGTGATTTTGGAGGTGTTCTACTCCATGCATACTCCCCTCATCACTTTTGGTTATCATTTTGCATTCTTCCCATCTCACTTTCTTTGGTTCTCCTCTTGGATTCTTCTCTGTATCACTGGGGAATCCATCAATGGGTTTGAGAATTTGTTGAGATAGATAGCCTACTTGGGACTCCAAACTCTTGATGTTTTCTCCTTGATTCTTGATGTTGGCTCGCACTTCTTCCTTAAACACCTTGTTATCTTGGACTTCTCTGCACATGTTTTCAAGTAGAGCCTCAATCTTTGAAAGCCTATCATCTGATTTCCCCATCCAAAGTTGGGGTGATTTCTCCATCCAGAGTTGTATGTTTTAGAGTATGGATCATGGACTTGTCTAGGTGAATTTCCCACATAGTTGGCTTGCTCCCAGTCACCTTCTTCTCCTATGTTTACTCCTTCATGAGTTGGTGATGAGGTGATGGCTGCTGCAACTTGGTTCTCTTCCACCTTCTTGGTAAGATCTGCTAGCTGCTTGGTGATCATCTTGTTTTGGGCTAACAGTGCATCCATGTGGTTTAGCTCCATTACTCCTCTAGTGTTACTTCTTTCAGAGGCATAGAAGTAGTCATTCTCAGCAACTGTTTCGATGACATCTATGGCTTCTTCAACAGTTTTCTTCTTGTTTAAAGAACCTCCTGATGAATGATCTACAGCCTTCTTTGACTCATAGGAAAGACCTTTATAGAAGATGTGAAGTTGAACCCACTCATTAAACATCTCTAATGGGCATCTCCTTGTCAAGTCTTTGAATCTCTCCTATGCTTCATAAAGTGTCTCACCATTTTGTTGCCTAAAAGTTTGCACCTCAATTCTTAGCCTATTAATCTTTTGAGGAGGGTAAAATCTTGCTAAAAACTTGTTCACTACCTCCTCCCAATCTGTCAGGCTTTCTTTTGGGAAGGATTCAAGCCACTTTGTTGCCTTGTCCCTGAGTGAAAAGGGGAACAAGAGCAACCAATAGACATCTGGGTGGACTCCATTTGTCTTCACTGTGTCACAAATCCTCAAGAAGGTAGTCAAGTGTTGGTTAGGGTCTTCTTGAGCACCTCCTCCAAATGAGCAATTATTTTGCACCAAAGTGATGAGCTGAGGTTTTAGCTCAAAATTGTTGGCATGAATGGTGGGTTTCTGAATGCTGCTTCCACAGTTTCCTGGATTAGGATTGATATAGGATCCTAAGACCCTCATTTCATGCCCAACCCGATTTGCATGGCCTTCTCTGGCATGATTATGAGCTTCTACTTCATGGTTGTTCTCCAAATTCTCTTCCATGTTGGGTTCAAAATACTCTTCCTCTTCCTCAGCACCAACAATTCTTTTTCCTCTTGCTTCCCTTTTTCGTCTCCAAAGAGTTCTCTCAGGCTCTGAATCAAAGGATGTTGAGATTCCTTCTCTTCTCCCTGTCATACAACAAACAGAATGCACAACAGGAGATATAATGAAGACAATTTTTTTTGTTAGAATGATTGTTAGTGTGAGTGATGCAAATTATCAAAAAGTTAGTGGATTAGTGAGCTGAATTGTGGTAAACTAAGAAAGGAAAACAGAAATTAGAGAGGGAATAGGGGATGAGGAAGAAATTAAAAACAGACTAAGGTAAATTACTGAATATAGAAAAGAATAACGAAAAAAAAATGCTCAATCTAGTGATCTTCTAACTTAATCATTGTTGATTCAAAATCAATACCCGGCAACGGGGCCATAAACTTGATGCATGGAAACTTGTCTCTCAACTTGATTTCCTTCGGCAAGTATACCGAATTAT
>NC_029780.3:68409318-68410479 GCF_000817695.3 Arachis duranensis | reverse complement strand
TGTTGATCCTTGTCCACGTTAGAGTTCACGTTAACTTAGTTAACGTGACTCTTAACGTGGGGCATTGCCTAGTTTCTCAACGTTATTGGAGTTCACGTTTCTCATTAATGTGGAGTCCTCCTTTCCTTCTATGTTAAGTACCACGTTAACTACTATGAAGTGGCTTCGCAGGCATTATTGGTGATCACTTTTCTCATTAACGTTGCAAGCCAATTGCCATCCCACGTTAGTAGTCACGTTAACTAAGTTAACGTGAATGCTAACGTGATTCTTCCATGCTTCATTTGTCCTGAAATCAAGCAATTAAAGTGCATCAAAGCTCTAGCCAAAATCATGAGATCATGCATCATTAAAATATCATGTAAATTCTGGCAAAAAATCTCATGAAATCATGCAAAATTCACAATAGTTGCTTGAATGAAGGTGTAAGTGTATTTTCACCCAAAACTTGCCTTGTTTACTAGGAAAATGCATGAAACTACCTTAAAACAGTAAAGAAAAGGTCAGTGAAACTAGCCTAGATGCCCTGGCATCAGGTTGGTTGTGGATTATTGATGCCAGGGCATCTTGGCCAGTTTCACTGACCTTTTCTTTACTGTTTTTAAGGTAGTTTCATGCATTTCTTTAGGAAATAAGCTAGTTTTGGGTAGATATTCACTTACACATTGATTCAAGCATACATTGTGAATTTTACATGATTTCATGAGAATTTTGCATGAGTTTAGTAACAAATTGTATGTTGCATTACCCATGACTTGGACTAGAACTTTGATGCACTCTATTTCTTGATTGCAGGACCAAAGGAAGCAAGGAAGAACCACTTAGCAGTCACGTTAATCTAATTAACATTACCACTAACGTGGAATGGGAGGTAACTTGCAAAGTTAATGAGAAAAGTGATTGCCAATAACGCTCTCGAAGCCATCATTACCCACGTTAAGAGTCACGTTAACTAAGTTAACGTGAACTCTAACGTGAAGATGGACTTTGAGCCAACGTTAGTGACACTTAACATTATCACTAACGTTGGCCAATGATCATAAGTGGCTACGTTAGAGTCCACGTTAACTTAGTTAACGTGGCCTCTAACGTTAAAAGGGGGAAGGAAGCCAACGTTAGTGACACTCAACATTGTCACTAACGTTGGCCTAAGGTGCAATG
>NC_029780.3:68407923-68409127 GCF_000817695.3 Arachis duranensis | reverse complement strand
TTAACGTGGAAAGCTAACGATGATGAGTGAAAGATGAGCCAACGTTAGTGACACTCAACATTGTCACTAACGTTGGGGATGCCTAAGAATGGCCACGTTAGAAGCCACGTTAACCTAGTTAACGTGGACTCTAACGTGAGACATAGGGGCACATTGGAACGTTAGTGACAATGTTGAATGTCACTAATGTTCTCGAAGGTTGGCAAGGCCACGTTAGAAGCCACGTTAACCTAGTTAACGTGGACTCTAACGTGAGACATAGGGGCACATTGGAACGTTAGTGACAATGTTGAGTGTCACTAACGTTCTCAAAGGATGGCAAGGCCACGTTAGTAGCCACGTTAACCTAGTTAACGTGGGATCTAACGTGAGGCAAAGGGGTACATTGGAATGTTAGTGACAATGTTGAGTGTCACTAACGTTCTCGAACTCATTCTTTCACTAAAATGTTAACACCCCTAACGTCCTGAGCTAAAGTCTCTGCCCACTTCACACTTTCTCTCTGCAAGTAAACCCAAGCCCAAATGAAGAAGAGAACTGCTTCAAACTCAAGATCTAAAGGCCCAAGACTTGAAGAACCAACTAGAAGCTGAGAAGAGTAGTATATATAGGAGTAGCTTTGAATTATTAGGGAGTTCTGGAAAGTTGTGGAAAAGTGGGGAAAATAGAACTACTCTCTGTATTTTACTCTGCTCTTCTAGTTCCATGATGGACTCTCCATCTTTGTTTTCATTTTCTAGAGCTATGAACAACTAAACCCCTTTCATTGGGTTAGGGAGCTCTGTTGTAAGTTGATGGATCAATACTAATTTTCATTCTTCTTCTTCTATCTTTTCTCTTGATTTTACTTGAAAGCTTTCGATCTTCATCTCATTGGGTAGTTATCTTGGAAAAGGAGCTATTCAAACTTGGATCTCTTCTGAACCTTGAAAGAGGAATAAAGAGATCAAGCTAAAAATGCTTTCTCATGCTGGACCAAATTGGGTTTGGATGGATATGTGACTATAATCTTCTCAATACTTGATTTGGGAAATGCATGTGGTATAATCAGTGACCACACTTCATCTCTTCTCATGAGCAATTGACCAAGGAATTGGCTATTGATCAAGATTTGAGAGATTGAATTGCAAAAAATTGTAATTCAATCAATTAAGATTGCCAAGGAGATCAATGAGTTCATTGATTGAGGAAGAGATGAAAATGA
>NC_029780.3:68404285-68407852 GCF_000817695.3 Arachis duranensis | reverse complement strand
TAATTTCTGCATTTACTTTCATGAGCAAACACCCCATTCCCATTTACAATTCTGCAATTTACTTTCAGTCATTTACTTTCAACACTTTAATTCTAGCATTTACTTTTTCTGTTATTTACATTCTCGCCATTTTAATTTCTGCAAATCTCAACCCAAATTCTGAATTCGCTCAACTAGAACTTTCTTCTAATTAAAGTTGCTTGATCAATCAATCCCTGTGGGATTCGACCTCACTCTATTGTGAGTTTTTACTTGAAGACAAATTCGGTACACTTGCCGAAGGAAATTTGTTGAGAGACAGTTTCCACTTACATCAAGTTTATGGCGCCGTTGCCGGAGATTAATTGTGCATCAACAATGATTAAATTAGGAGATCACTAGATTGAGCATTTTTGTTTTGTTGATTTAATTTTTTGTTTGAGTAATTTACTTTCTGTCTTAGTTAACTTCTCATCCTTCCCCCTCTACTCTTTCGTGTTCGTTGTTATTTACCATTCAGTTTGCTAACCCACTAACTATTTGATATATTGCATCACTCACAACTAACAGTAATTCTGACAGCAATACTATCTGCACATATTGTTACTTGCTTGTACTTGTTGGTTGTATGACAGGGAGAAGAAGCGGGGCTTCAACTTCCTTCGATTCTGAACCAGAGAGGACCTCCTTAGATTAAGGAGGGAAGCAAGAGGAAAATGTGCAATCGGTGCTGAAGAGGAGGAGGAACACTTTGAACTAAACATGGAAGGCAACATGAAAAACCAACATGAAGAAGAGGCTAATAACCATGGTGGGGGAGGTAGAGCAAATCATGCTGGGGAGGATAGAAGAGTGTTAAGCTCTTACATTAATCCAAACCCAGGCAACTGTGGAAGTAGCATTCAGAAGCCCACCATACATGCCAACAATTTCGAGCTAAAACCTCAGCTCATCACTCTTGTGCAGAATAATTGCTCATTTGAAGGAGGTGCTCAAGAAGACCCGAATTAACACTTGACCATCTTCTTGAGGATTTGTGACACAGTGAAGTCCAATGGAGTCCATCCGGATGTCTATAGGCTGCTCTTGTTCCCTTTTTCACTCAGGGACAAGGCATCCGAATGGCTTGAATCCTTCCCAAAAGAAAGCCTGACAAATTGGGAGGAGGTAGTGAATAAGTTTTTAGCAAGGTTTTACCCCCTCAAAGGATCAATAGGCTGAGAACTGAAGTGCAAACGTTCAGACAGCAAGATGGGGAGACACTTTATGAAGCTTGGAAAAGGTTCAAAGACCAAACAAGGAGGTGCCCACCAAATATGTTCAATAAATGGGTGCATTTGCACATCTTCTATGAAGGCTTGTCATATGAATCAAAGAAGGCAGTAGACCATTCCTCTAAAGGATCATTGAACAAGAAGAAGATCATTGAAGAAGCCATAGATGTAATTGAGACTGTAGCTGAGAATGACTACTTCTATGCTTCCGAAAGAGGGAACACTAGAGGAGTAATAGAGCTAAACAATGTAGATGCTCTGCTGGCTCAGAACAAGCTCATTACGAAGCAGCTAGCTGACCTCACCAAGAAGATGGAAAGGAACCAAGTGGCAGCAATCACCACCTCCTCAACAACCCAAGAAGGAGTTGAAGAAGAAGCAGAGGGTAACCTTGAGCAAGCCAACTACATTGGGAATTCACCTAGACAGAACCATGATCCATACTCCAAGACATACAACCCTGGATGGAGTAACCACCCAAACTTTGGGTGGGAGAATCAGCAAGATCAAAGCCAAGACCAGAGACGTTATAACTCCAACAACATTGTAGCTCATCAACAATTCACACAGAGGACATATCAACACCCCCACAACAACACTTCTCCACACCCATATCAAAACCATAACAACACCTCTCATCCTTCCACCTCTAATCCCAACCTACCATCAATTGATGACAGACTCTTTAAGCTTGAAACCTTACTTGAGGAAGTATGCAAAGACATCCGAAACAGTAAAGTATTTAGAGAGGAAGTGCAGTCAAACATGCAGAATCAAAATGCTGCCATCAAGAAACTGGAGACACAAATTGGTTATCTATTCAAGCAGCTTTCTAACCATAACATTTGCAATGATAACAATTCAAGCAAAGAGGAAGAATGTCAAGCTATAACACTTAAGAGCGGGAAAGAACTTAAGGAACTCTCCCAAAAACCACAAGAAGAAGGCTCAAATAAAAAGGGAGAAGAGCAAGAGGGAGTTCAAACTCCCACTTCAAGTCCACAAAAAGAAAAAGGGATGCCAAAACTGAACATCTCAAGAGCTCCATATCCTCAGCAGTTGAAGAAAAAAGAAGATGACAACCAGTTCATGAGATTCTTGGAAATCTGCAAGAAACTACAAATCAACATACCCTTTGCTGAAGCAATAGAACAAATGCCACTCTATGCCAAGTTCCTGAAGGAGCTGATGACTAAGAAGAGAAGCTGGAAGAACAATAAGACTGTGATACTAACCGAAGAATGTAGTGCTATCATCCAGCACAAACTACCCCAGAAGTTGAAGGATCCTGGGAGCTTTCAGATCCCTTGTATTATAGGGGAAATCACAGTAGGGAAGGCCCTTTGTGACTTAGGAGCCAGCATCAATTTGATGTCAGTAGCAATGATGAGGAAGATGAAGATCGAGGAGGCTAAACCAACAAAAATGGCCTTACAATTGGCAGACCGATCGTTCAAGTTTCCTCATGGCATAGTAGAGGATTTGTTGGTGAAAGTAGGAGACTTCATATTCCCGGCAGATTTTGTAGTGTTGGACATGCAGGAGGAAGCCAAGACGTCCATTATTATAGGAAGGCCGTTTTTGGCTACTGCTGGAGCTATCATTGATGTCCTAAAAGGTGATCTAACCTTGAGATTACACAACGAAAAGATGACATTCAATGTGTTCAAGGCCATGAGTTACCCACCAGAACAATTGGGGGAATGCATGAGGTTAGACGCAGTTGAAGAAGAAGTGCATGAGTGTTTTGAAGAAGAAGAGCATGAAGAGCCCGAGAGATCAATGGAGGAGGAGTATATATCAAGTGAGGATGTTGCAACAGTAGAGAGTCATGTTCAAGATACACCAAAGGAAGAGACTGAAAAGTCAGAGGCACCCAAGGTTGAACTCAAAGCATTGCCACCCACTCTCAAATATGCATACCTAGGAGAAAATGAAAACTACCCAGTAATCATAAGCTCATGCCTCAGCCAAGATCAAGAGGATAAACTGCTCAAGGTGCTGTGGGAGCATAAGGACGCCATCGGATGGACCCTTGCTGACCTGAAGGGAATCAGTTCAGCTATATGCATGCATAAAATACTATTAGAAGATGATGCAAAACCATCCATTCAATCCCAAAGAAGGTTGAACCCAATCATGAAGGAAGTGGTACAGAAAGAGGTTATGAAGCTTTGGCAAAGAGGAGTAATATACCCGATCTCAGACAGCCCTTGGGTCAGCCCCGTCCATGTTGTGCCCAAGAAGGGAGGAATCACTGTGGTTCCCAATGAGAAGAACGAACTGATACCTACAAGGACCGTCACGGGATGGC
>NC_029780.3:68399397-68404233 GCF_000817695.3 Arachis duranensis | reverse complement strand
AGAAATTCATTGAAGTTTTTATGGATGATTTCTCGGTATTCGGAGATTCTTTTACTAGTTGCTTGAATCACCTAGCCTTGGTATTGAAAAGATGCCAAGAGACCAATTTGGTCTTAAACTGGGAGAAAT
The DNA here is from genome assembly GCF_000817695.3 of Arachis duranensis. NCBI lineage: Eukaryota > Viridiplantae > Streptophyta > Magnoliopsida > Fabales > Fabaceae > Arachis > Arachis duranensis. The sequence goes on along the minus strand of NC_029780.3, from coordinate 68,404,104 downwards.
GTCACTTTATGGTGACAGGAGGAATAGTTCTTGGCCATAAGATTTCTAACCAAGGAATCGAAGTAGACAGGGCTAAAGTGGAACTTATTGAAAAGCTTCCTCCACCCAGTGATGTCAAGGCAATTAGAAGCTTTTTAGGGCATGCTGGCTTTTACAGAAGATTTATTAAAGATTTTTCAAAAATAGCTAAGCCCTTGAGTAATCTCCTTGTATTAGATACACCATTCATCTTCGATGAAACCTGCATGTTGGCATTCGAGCATTTGAAAGAAAGATTGTCCTCTGCCCTCTGCCCCTATCATCTCCCTACCTGATTGGAACTTACCCTTTGAATTGATGTGTGATGCATCTGACTTTGCAGTAGGGGCAGTGTTAGGGCAGAGGAAAAATAACTTAGTCCATGTAATATACTATGCTAGCAAGGTCCTCAATGATGCTCAAAGAAATTATACCACCACTGAAAATGAATTGCTAGCCATAGTTTTTGCATTTGACAAGTTTAGATCATACCTCATTGGTGCTAAAGTAATTGTTTTTACAGATCACACAGCACTTAAATATTTATTTGCCAAGCAAGAATCAAAACCAAGACTAATAAGATGGATCTTATTATTGCAGGAGTTTGATATTGAAATCAGAGACAAGAAGGGAGTGGAGAACAAGGTGGCAGATCACCTATCCAGGATTCCTCATGAGGAAGGAGGAACACATGATATGAGTGTGAACGAGCTCTTCCCTGATGAGCAGTTAATGACAGTGCACAAAGCCCCATGATTTGCAGACATTGCCAACTTCAAGGCAACTGGGGCTCTAGCTCCAGGGATCAATAAACATCAAAAGAGAAAGCTCATGAATGATGCAAAATACTTTGTTTGAGACGAGCCTTATCTCTTCAAGAAGTGTTCAGATGGAATCCTTAGAAGATGTGTCTCAGAAGAGGAAGGACAAGAGGTACTATGGAATTGCCATGGCTCATGCTACAGAGGCCACTTTGGAGGGGACAGGACTGCAGCAAAGGTGTTACAAAGTGGATTCTTTTGGCCCACCCTTTTCAAGGATGCCAAAGAACTGGTAAGGAGCTGCAATGAATGCCAAAAATCTGGGAATTTGCCCAAAAGAAATGCCATGCCATAGAATTTCATTTTGGAACTGGAAGTATTTGATGTGTGGGGAATAGATTTCATGGGACCATTCCCAACCTCATATGCAAACAAGTACATCTTGGTAGCAGTGGATTATGTGTCCAATGGGTAGAGGCCATTGCAACCCCAACAAATGACAACAAAGTGGTCATGAACTTTCTCAGGAAGAATATTTTCAGCCGGTTCGGAGTCCCAAGAGCCCTCATCAGTGATGGAGGGAGCCATTTTTGTAACAAACCACTAGAGGCTTTTCTCCTACGATATGGGGTGAAAAACAAGGTAGCCACACCTTACCATCCCCAAACAAGTGGACAAACGGAGATATCCAACAGAGAGCTAAAAAGGATTCTGGAAAAGACTGTGGGTGCATCAAGAAAGGATTGGGCGAAGAAGCTGGATGATACTCTTTGGGCATACAGGACAGCATTCAAAACACCACTAGGAATGTCCCCATATCAACTGGTTTATGGGAAAGCTTGCCATTTACCACTAGAATTGGAACACAAAGCTCTCTGGGCCATCAAGATACTAAACTTTGACAGCATTGCTGCTGGTGCAAAGAGGATCTTGCAGCTGCAAGAGATGGAGGAATTCAGGTCACAAGCCTATGAAAATACTAAGATATATAAAGATAAGGCAAAGAGGAGACATGACCTGCATCTTGCACCCAGGGATTTCGAAAAGGGACAGTAAGTACTACTCTACAATTCCAAATTGAGACTGTTCCAAGGAAAACTCAAATCGAGGTGGTCCGGGCCTTTCATTGTCACAAAAGTCTCACCATATGGACACATCGAAATCATGGATGAAAGGTCAGAGAAGACTTTTACAGTGAATGGACAAAGACTCAAGCATTATCTGGGCAACATGGGGGAAAACCCCAGAGTAAAATATCATCTCAAGTGAAGTAAGGACCCGTCGAGCTAGCGACGATAAAAGAGCGCTTTGTTGGGAGGCAACCCAACCTTAGGTAACTACTTTTTCAGCTGTATTTCAATAAAGATCACAAGTTGTTTCCCCTGCATTGCAAGGAGCTAAGTTTGGTGTTCCACACCAAAACAATTCAAGAGTGAAAGTGCGATTCTAAGTTTGGTGTCCCACCAAAGGATGCTAGTTAGAATCACACTACACTCTCAAAGCACATTGCTAGCTCTGACCAATCAAGGGAACTACTTGGATATAGATTAGTCTTTAGTTAATTTGTTGCTAACAGCAAGATACGAGGTTCTACGCATGCATGTAAGGTTTTGTAGTAGGCAAGGAACTAAGTTTGGTGTTCACACACCAAAATAAGTTCAGAAATCATAAGCATACATGCAAGCTGACTATTCCTCAAGTGCTTGGGAAACAAGCAACTTCCAATAACCGTGCAGGAAGCTTATGAGGAGATGGTGCACCTTCAACTAAGAAAGTGAGGCATCAATAACTATGACAATGACAACAAGAGGGCAACTGGATGGTGTGGCAAACCATCTCCCAAAGGTTGTATTGCTACTTAACTCCATTTACTCATCGTGTTAAAAATTGGAAGTCCGAATGCACTGTTAATTAATAGTCATGTGTTAGTTTGAACCTTTTCAATTATGCATTTTATGTTTTATTGCTTAGGTCTATGATTTCTGGTTTAAGTGTTACTGCATCATGCCATTACTTATTGTATGCTTATCTTTTAAATCAAATGAAAAAGAGAATGATTGTGTTTTAAATAGACCAGAGTGGAGTTCATAATATGGAAGTGCATTCATGAATCTTTGGTGTGATCATAAGTTAGCTAAGTTGGTTCGACCATAAGGTGGGGATGACAACTATCTGGCCTGAATACTATACTTTGAATATTCCCATGAGACTAAGTAAATAACAAGGAACACACCCCATGAGACTAGCTAAATAACAAGATCCTAATAAGAGAAAGGGAAAGAACAATGAAAGTGGAAGAATCAAAGAAAAAGAATAAGCAATAAGGCTAGGCGCCAATGGTTTTTAATCTTAAGACATGTGTCTGTGGTGCTCCTGTGTGAGGGATCTGCTTGGATGAATAAGCTCTTAGGGGTGCCTTATCACTTGGTAACTTGGGTTAACTAACTTGGGATTATCAGCTGAAAGTCCACTATCAAGAGTAACCCTCACTACAGAGCATTTAGTAACCCAAAGAGGTGCTGGACACCAAGGTCTCAAGAAGGAAAATAAATGAACCAGATGCCTGTGGTGTATATGTATGGGGGAGAGACTTGAGGGAGTAAGTCCTTAGGGGTGTCTCAACACTTAGCACCTTGAACCAACTGATTCGGGAGTGTTGGCTGAAAGCTTATCTTAAAGAGTTGCCCCCTTACAGAGCACTTAGCCTAAGAACACAAATAAGCCCTGAAATCACAACAAAAGGATCAATGAATAAAAGTCTCATGGGATGCAAGCAAAGTGAGTATTCTAGGACATGATAAAGGTCTGAAAGCCAGGAATGAAAGTTTCACTGACCTTTTCTTTACTGTTTTTAAGGTAGTTTCATGCATTTCCTTAGGAAATAAGCTAGTTTTGGGTAGATATTCACTTACACCTTGATTCAAGCATACATTGTGAATTTTACATGATTTCATGAGGATTTTGCATGAGTTTAATAACAAATTGTATGTTGCATTACCCATGACTTGGACTAGAACTTTGATGCACTCTATTGCTTGATTTCAGGACTAAAGGAAGCAAGGAAGAACCACTTAGCAGTCACGTTAATCTAATTAACGTTACCACTAACGTGGAATGGGAGGTAACTTGCAAAGTTAATGAGAAAAGTGATTGCCAATAATGCTCTCGAAGCCATCATTACCCACGTTAAGAGTCACGTTAACTAAGTTAACGTGAACTCTAACGTGAAGATGGGACTTTGAGCCAACGTTAGTGACACTTAACATTATCACTAACGTTGGCCAATGATCATAAGTGGCTACGTTAGAGTCCATGTTAACTTAGTTAACGTGGCCTCTAACGTTAAAAGGGGGAAGGAAGCCAACGCTAGTGACACTCAACATTGTCACTAACGTTGGCCTAAGGTGCAATGTACCACGTTAACTCCCACGTTAACTTGGTTAACGTGGAAGCTAACGTAAGAGGCAAGGGTGGTCGACAACGTTAGTGACACCCAACATTGTCACTAACGTTGGAAGCAACCACAAAACCCCAAGGAGCCACGTTAACTTCCACGTTAACTGAGTTAACGTGGAAAGCTAACGATGATGAGTGAAAGATGAGCCAACATTAGTGACACTCAACATTGTCACTAATGTTGGGGATGGCTAAGAATGGCCACGTTAGAAGCCACGTTAACCTAGTTAACGTGGACTCTAACGTGAGACATAGGGGCACATTGGAACGTTAGTGACAATGTTGAATATCACTAACGTTCTCGAAGGTTGGCAAGGCCACGTTAACCTAGTTAACGTGGGATCTAACGTGAGGCAAAGGGGTACATTGAAACGTTAGTGACAATGTTGAGTGTCACTAACGTTCTCGAACTCATTCTTTCACTAAAACTTTAACACCTCTAACGTCCTGAGCTAAAGTCTCTGCCCACTTC
>NC_029780.3:68386801-68399065 GCF_000817695.3 Arachis duranensis | reverse complement strand
TCTTCTGAGCCTTGAAAGAGGAATGAAGAGATCAAGCTAGAAATGCTTTCTCATGCTGGACCAAATTGGGTTTGGATGGATATGTGACTATAATCCTCTCAATACTTGATTTGGGAAATGCATGTGGTATAATCAGTGACCACACTTCATCTCTTCTCATGAGCAATTGACCAAGGAATTGGCTATTGATCAAGATTTGAGAGATTGAATTGCAAAAAATTGTAATTCAATCAATTAAGATTGCCAAGGAGATCAATGAGTTCATTGATTGAGGAAGAGATGAAAATGAACTTGATCCGGAGAATTGCAACATCTCCTGCGCCCAATGAATTCCCCAATTCTGATCTCACCCATTCTCTTTAATTTCTGCATTTACTTTCATGAGCAAACACCCCATTCCCATTTACGATTCTGCAATTTACTTTCAGTCATTTACTTTCAGCACTTTAATTCTAGCATTTACTTTTTCTGTTATTTACATTCCCGCCATTTTAATTTCTGCAAATCTCAACCCAAATTCTGAATTCGCTCAACTAGAACTTTCTTCTAATTAAAGTTGCTTGATCAATCAATCCCTGTGGGATTCGACCTCACTCTATTGTGAGTTTTTACTTGACAACAAATTCGGTACACTTGCCGAAGGAAATTTGTTGAGAGACAGTTTCCACTTGCATCAATTATGTTATGAGCCGGATGGCTGTATTAATATGGAATTATGGCTGAGAATGAATATGTATGATTATTGATTTGATAATGTGATTATTGCAATTCCAATTATCTGATATACGAGTTTTCCTGGGTGAAAGCAGTGGCTAGCCATCACGTGCTCCAAATTGAGACTTGATACTCTGCTGACCCTATATCGTAAGTGTGGCCAAACACTGAAAGTTTCGGATGAGCTCGCCCCCGTGGATAAACACAAGTGTAGGTGTTATATGTTTATGTTTGAGAATTACTCGAGTTGGAGATGCACAACAGAGGGACATTCCAATGGTTAGCTACCAAGACTTGTCGTGTTGGCTTTATAACTGACAGATGAGACTCATCAGCCAATAGGACAAGCATGCATCATATGCATCTATATATTTGTTTGGTGTGTTTTCTTTGGAATGCCTAATTGATTGCATAACTACTTGCTACTTGATTATCTGCTGTATATGCTTTCTACCTGTGATTTCCTTGTATGTAATAAATGTGTTTGTAACAATTATTTTCAGTGGCAGTTGGGAGGTTCGAAGGAGTTGGATTGGGGAGTGTTAGATAGTCTGAAGACCCTTAGCTAGTTGCCTATTTCATTTTCATGGTTTAGTTGTGTTTATAAGCTTTAATTATATGTCAGAAGTTCTAGGATTGCCTTTGGCTTTCCCAAGACATTATATGTTAGATATGTGGGCACTGTTACCATGCTGAGAACCTTTGGTTCTTACCCCATACGTATTTTGTGGTTTTCAGATGCAGGATGTGAGGTACCTCGCTGAGGCATGCTAGAAGCTTTTGATTAGCGAAGATCCTTATCTTTTGGGGCTTTATTTTGGTTATATGTATTTATATAGATATTTATTATCTCTACTGCTTATGTATATGCTATATAAACTCCTCTTAGAGGTTATTTTGGAGAAACAGGTTCTGTAACTCTGTATTTTGCGTTTCTTTTGGGTTCTTACATATATGTATGTATACTTATGTGCTTGGGCTAGTTATCTTTGCGAACCGAGTTTTGAGATTTGTTATCTGTATTTTGGCACTCTTTTGTATATATTCGTGTTAGCTTATCTTTTACCTTGCTTCGTTTACGTTATCGATTCAGGAGTGTTGCGCTTTTTTGTTTAACGTTTTTGTTTGTAAACTTTCCTTCAAAGACTCCTAGTTATAAATCTTTTCTTCACTATATTATGTATAATTTTACTTTTAGAGGTCGCAATACCTCACCACCTCTGTCTTATGACTTGAGCATAAGGCTTTGTGTGGTAGGGTGTTACACGGGACTTGTGTGTACGCACAGGGTTGTGTGCGTACGCACACTAGCCGAATCTCGTCTTATGCATATGCACACATTGGTGTGCTTTTCTCCTTTGTTTCTCCATGTATTCTACCATTTGCATGCTTTCCTTCCTCTTTTTCCAAGTCGTTCCTGCCTATTTAACATGAAATAACTCAACAAAATATATCAAGGCATCGAATGGAATAAAAGTGGAATTAAATTGATCAATTAAGGCACAAAAAAACATGTTTTTACATTTAGGCATAATTTAGAGAGAAATCACAAAAGTATGCTATTCATGTGAATAAATGTTAGTTTATATGATGAAATCAACTCGATTTAGGCTAAAATTTACCATCAAATATGGACTCATCAATTCCTCCACACTTAAACAATGGCATGTCCTCATGCTAATCACAATTAAAGGAGAAGGATACAAGGGTAGGCAACTTATAGAATGAAACTACCTACATGCATGCAACTATGCTAAATGCTAGCTACTTCTATCTATACCACGATTTTCTATTAATTTGGCAAAACAGGCAAACAATTTTCATTCAATCAAAATAGAGAATTAGGGATAAAACAAGCAAACAATACAATGGAATCAAAATCCAAAGAATTAATTTAAATTTCTAAATTGAGCAATGATGAGCGGATAATTTATACGCTTTTCGGCATTGTTTTTAGATAGTTTTTAGTAGGATATAGTTACTTTTAGGATGTTTTCATTAGTTTTTATCCTAAATTCACATTTCTGGACTTTACTATGAGTTTGTGTGTTTTTCGGTGATTTTAGGTATTTTCTGGCTGAAATTGAGGGACCTGAGCAAAACTCTAATAAAAGGCTGACAAAGGACTGCTGATGCTATTAGATTCTGACCTTCCTGCACTCGAAATGGATTTTCTGGAGCTACAGAACTCCAAACGACGTGCTCTCAATGGCGTTGGAAAGTAGACATCCAGAGATTTTTAGCAATATATAATAGTTCATACTTTATTCGTGATTAGATGACGTAAACTGGCGCTCAACGCCAGTTCCATGTTGCATTCTGAAGTCAAACGCCAGTAGCTAGTCTAGTATAAATCGGACATTTTACTATTATACTCAGTGTCTTTTGACCACGTTACATCTTTGGTCTCGGTTTTATTCCATTATTCATCTGAGGAGACTATTGATCACGTTTTGGGAGCTGGCCATTCGGCCATGCCTGAACCTTCATCACTTATGTATTTTCAACGGTGGAGTTTCTACACACCAAAGATTAAGGGTGTGGAGCTCTGCTGTACCTTGAGTTTTAATGCAATTACTACCATCTTTTATTAAAATTCAATCTTATTTCTGTTCTAAGATACTACTCGTGCTTCAACCTGATGGATGTGATGATCCGTGACACTCATCATCATCCGTCCCTATGAACGCGTGCCTGACAACCACTTCCGTTCTACAAGCGAAAGCTATAGTGTGTATCTCTTGGATTCCTGATGCACGACGCATGGTTGCCCTCGCCTGACAATCGAGCCTTCCATTTCGTGAGATCAGAGTCTTCGTGGTATAAGCTAGAATTGATGACAGCATTCATGAGAATCCGGAAAGTCTAAACCTTGTCTATGGTATTCCGAGTAGGATTCTGGAATTGAATGACTGTGACGAGCTTCAAACTTGCAATTGTTGGGCGTGATGACAAACGCAAAAGAATCAATGGATTCTATTCTGACATGATCGAGAACTGACAGATGATTAGTCGTGCTGTGACAGAGAATTTGGACCTTTTTCACTGAGAGGATGGGATGTAGCCATTGACAACGGTGATGCCCTACATACAGCTTGCCATCGAAAGGAATAAGAAGGATTGAAAGAAAGCAGTAGGAAAGCAGAGATTCAACAGGAACAAGCATTTCTATGCACTTATCTGAAATTCTCACCAATGATCTACATAAGTTTTTCTATCTTTATTTTCTGTTTATTTACTATTATTATTCGAAAACTCTATCACCATTTATTATCTGCCTGACTGAGATTTACAAGATGACCATAGCTTGCTTCGTACCAACAATCTCTGTGGGATCGACCCTTACTCACGTAAGGTTTATTACTTGGATGACCCAGTACACTTGCTGGTTAGTTGAGCGAAGTTGTGAAATTATGTTTAGACCATGGTATTGAGCACCAAGTTTTTGGGGCCATTACCGGGGAATCAGTTTCGAACAACAATTTAAGTATGAATCACAATTTCGTCCACCAAGTTTTTGGCGCCGTTGCCGGGGATTGTTCGAGTATGGACAATTGCGGTTCATCTTGTTGCTCAGATTAGGTAATTTTCTTTTTTATTTTGTTTTCAAAAAGTTTTCAAAAATATTTTTCAAAAATTTCCCTTTATTTTCGAAAATTCCTTCAGAGTTTTTAAGAATAAATTCTAGAGTTTCAAAATAGTATGCTGAAGCTTGGCTTGCCATCAAGCTTTAGACTAACCTGCTATGATTCCTGGGATTTTGATTGAGGACTTTGAATTCATTACTTCCTTTTTCCTATATATTTTTCGAAAAATATAAAAAAATAATAAAATCATAAAAATAAAAAATATTTTGTGTTTCTTGTTTGAGTCTTGAGTCAATTTTTAAGTTTGGTGTCAATTGCATTTTTTCTAAAAATTTATGCATTTTTCGAAAATTCATGCATTCATAGTGTTCTTCATGATCTTCAAGTTGTTCTTGGTAAGTCTTCTTGTTTGATCTTGATGTTTTCTTATTTTGTGTCTTTTGTTGTTTTTCATGTGCATTTTTGCATTCATAGTGTCTAAACATTAAATATTTCTAAATTTGGTGTTTTGCATGTTTTCTTTACATCAAAATTTTTCAAAAATATGTTCTTGATGTTCATCATGATCTTCAAAGTGTTCTTGGTGTTCATCTTGATATTCATAGTGTTCTTGCATGCATCATGTGTTTTGATTCATAATTTTCATGTTGTGAGTTATTTTTTATGTTTTTCTCGCTCATAATTAAAAATTCAAAAATCAAAAAAATATCTTTTCCTTAATTCTCTCAAAATTTCGAAAATTTGAGTTGACTTAGTCAAATTTTTTTAAAATTAGTTGTTTCTTGTAAGTCAAGTCAAATTTTCAAATTTTAAAAATTTTATCTTTTTAAAATTTTTTCAAAAATTAAATATTTTTCATTTTTCTTATTAATTTACGAAAATCCTTTAAAATATTTTTCAAAAATCTTTTTCTTAGTTTTATCTTTATTTTCGAAAATTATGTTAACAATTAATATGATTGATTCAAAAATTTGAAGTTTGTTACTTTCTTGTTAAGAAAGGTTCAATCTTTAAATTCTAGAATCTTATTTTTTAGTTTCTTGTTAGTAAAGTAATCAATTTTAATTTTAATCTTATCTTTTATATCATATCTTTTTCAAAATTTTATCTTTTTTTAAAAATTTGATTTTAAAATATCTTTTCTAACTTCTTATCTTCTTATCTTTTCAAATTTGACTTTCAAATCTTTTTCAACTAACTATTTGACTTTTTGTTTATTTCTTATCTTTTTCAAAATCACCTAAAAACTTTTCTCTCTCTAATTTTCGAAAATATCTCCCTCTTTTTCAAAAATTCTTTTTAATTAATTAATTGTTTTAAATTTTAATTTTAATTTTATTTCTTATCTTAATTTTCGAAAATCAATAACTCATTTTCAAAATTATTTTTGAAAACTTCTATCTCTCATCTTATTCTATTTATTTATTTATTTATTTATTCATTCTTCTTCACTCTTATTCCCTTTCTTCTTCTACTAACATAAAGGAATCTCTATACTGTGACATAGAGGATTCCTCTTCCTTTTCTGTTCTCTTCTTTCTCATATGAGCAGGAATAAGGAAAAAGGCATTCTTGTTGAATGATCCTGAACCTGAAAGGACTCTGAAGAGGAAACTAAGAGAAGCTAAATTACAACAATCCAGATACAACCTTACTAAAATTTTCGAACAAAAAAAGGATATGTCAGCCGAACCCAACAACAATAATGCAAGGAGGATGCTTGGTGATTATACTACACCTACTTCCAAGTTTGATGGAAGAAGCATCTCAATTCCTGCCATTGGAGCAAACAATTTTGAGCTGAAATCTCAACTAGTTGCTCTAATGCAACAAAACTGCAAGTTTCATGGACTTCCATCAGAAGATCCCTACCAGTTTTTAACTAAGTTCTTGCAGATCTGTGAGACTGTTAAGACTAATGGAGTAGATCCTGAAATCTACAGGCTCATGCTTTTCCCTTTTGCTGTAAGAGACAGAGCTAGAACATGGTTGGACTCACAACCTAAGGATAGCCTGGATTCTTGGGATAAGCTGGTCACGGCCTTCTTGGTTAAGTTCTTTCCTCCTCAAAAGCTGAGCAAGCTTAGAGTGGATGTTTAGACCTTCAAGCAAAAAGATGGTGAATCCCTCTATGAAGCTTGGGAAAGATACAAGAAGATGACCAAAAAGTGTCCTTCTGACATGTTTTCAGAATGGACCATGATAGATATATTCTATTATGGTCTGTCTGAGTTTTTTAAGATGTCACTGGACCACTCTGCAGGTGGATCCATTCACCTAAAGAAAACGCCTACAGAAGCTTAGGAACTTATTGAAATGGTTGAAAATAACCAATTCATGTACACTTCTGAGAGGAATTCCGTGAATAATTCGACGCCTCAGAGGAAGGGAGTTCTTGACATTAATGCTCTGAATGCCATCTTGGCTCAGAACAAAATGTTGACTCAGCAAGTCAACATGATTTCTCAAAGTTTGAATGGATGGCAAAATGCATCCAATAGCACTAAAAAGGCATCTTCTGAAGAAGAAGCTTATGATCCTGAAAACCCTGCAATGGCAGAGGTAAATTACATGGGAGAAGCCTTTGGCAACACCTATAACCCCTCATGGAGAAATCATCCAAATTTCTTATGGAAGGATCAACAAAAGCCTCAACAAGGCTTTAATAATGGGGGAAGAAACAAGTTTAGCAATAGCAAGCCTTTTCCATAATCTTCTCAGCAACAGACAGAGAATTCTGAGCAGAGCACCTCTAACTTAGCAAACATAGTCTCTAATTTGTCTAAGGCCACTTTAAGTTTCATGAGTGAAACAAGGTCCTCCATCAGAAATTTGGAGGCACAAGTGGGCCAGTTGAGTAAGAAAGTCACTGAAACTCCTCCTAGTACTCTCCCAAGCAATACTGAAGAAAATCCAAAAAGAGAGTGCAAGGCCATTGATGTAATCAATATGGCCGAACCTAGAGAGGAAGGAGAGGACATGAATTCCAATGAGGAATACCTCATGGGACGTCTCTCAAGCAAGAAGGAGTTCCCTATTGAGGACCCAAAGGAATCTGAGGCTCATATAGAGACCATAGAGATTCCATTAAACCCCCTTCTGCCATTCATGAGCTCTGAAGACTATTCTTCCTCTGAAGAGGATGAAGATGTAACTGGAGACTATTAATCATGTTACATCTTTGGTCTCGATTTTATTCCATTATTCATCTGAGGAGACTATTAATCACGTTTTGGGGGCTGGCCTTTCGGCCATGCCTGAACCTTCATCACTTATGTATTTTCAACGGTGGAGTTTCTACACACCATAGATTAAGGGTGTGGAGCTCTACTGTACCTCGAGTTTTAATGCAATTACTACCATCTTTTATTCAAATTCAATCTTATTTCTATTCTAAGATACTACTCGTACTTCAACTTGATGGATGTGTTGATCCGTGACACTCATCATCATCCGTCCCTATGAACGCATGCCTGACAACCACTTCCGTTCAACAAGCGAAAGCTAGAGTGTGTATGTCTTGGATTCCTGATGCACGACGCATGGTTGCCCTCGCCTGACAACCGAGCCTTTCATTCCGTGACATCAGAGTCTTCGTGGTATAAGCTAGAATTGATGGCGGCATTCATGAGAATCCGAAAAGTCTAAACCTTGTCTGTGGTATTCCGAGTAGGATTCTGGGATTGAATGACTGTGAAGAGCTTCAAACTCGCAATTGTTGGGCGTGATGACAAACGCAAAAGAATCAATGGATTCTATTTTGACATGATCGAGAACTGATAGATGATTAGCCGGCCGTGATAGGGCATTTGGACCTTTTTCACCGAGAGGATGGGATGTAGCCATTGACAACGGTGATGCCCTACATACAGCTTGTCATGGAAAGGAATAAGAAGGATTGAAAGAAAGCAGTAGGAAAGTAGAGATTCAATAGGAACAAGCATCTCTATGCACTTATCTGAAATTCTCACCAATGATTTACATAAGTTTTTCTATCTTTATTTTTTGTTTATTTACTATAATTATTCGAAAACTCTATCACCATTTATTATCCGCCTGACTGAGATTTACAAGATGACCATAGCTTGCTTCATACCGACAATCTCTGTGGGATCGACCCTTACTCACGTAAGGTTTATTACGTGGACGACCCAGTACACTTGCTGGTTAGTTGAGCGAAGTTGTGAAATTATGTTTAGACCATGGTATTGAGCACCAAGTTTTTTGGGCCATTACCGGGGAATCAATTTCGAACAACAATTTAAGTATGAATCACAATTTCGTCCACCAAGCAACTTGCAAGCAAACACAAAACAAGAGGTGGAAACATAGAATTGAGCAATAGAATGCCTCACCGAATGTGTATACAGTCTAATCGCTCAGTGTTTAGGGTTCAATCACTTAAGTCTCCTCTAATCATGCTTTATAGAATTTTCTATTTATCTAACAATCAACAAGTATTTGATGCAAGAATACAAATGTCATGAGGACTTTAGAGGGTTGTAATGGGGTTAGGGTTAAGGTAGGATGATGTGGTCAAGTAGACTAATATATTGAATTTTTGATTATCTTAAGTATCCACCTAACCTATTTCAACCTAATCACTAAAATGCAATTCTAACTACACACTACTCTCTTTTTACACACATTCATACATTCTTTCTCCTTCAATCTACATATGCATTCCATATTCAATTTTCTTTTCTTTGGGATTACCTTTGTCCCCTTTTGTTATTATTTTTTCATTTCATTTTTTCTTTTCTATTTCTATGACAAATGCATATGGTTAAAGAAAATTGACATATGAATGTGCATCCATTTTCCAAACATTTCAATGAATATTCAAAATAAACTTTTATTCTCTCTCCCAATGTCTCCCAAAATCTTTCCACACTTAAATGACACACACACCTCAACCTGAACAAATCACAGATACAATTCAAGGTTATTCTTGGTTGTTTGGTTAGAGTTAGTGATGTGGTAACAATTGGAACCAAGGAGAATTAAAAAGGCTCAAAAGTGGCTCACAATGGTAGATATAAGGGTTTGGCTATACGGGTTAGTAAGCTTAAATTCAAAAATAGCCTCAATCATGCTAAATGCATTCAAACATCAAATATCGAAAATAAAGAATTAAGCAAACGCAAGATTACATTCATAGAAGGAGCATAACACACTGAATAAAATTTGTGGTTAGAATGCACAACCACCCATTAAAAGCCCAACAACTCGTAAGGTTGTTTGTTCTATCTCTTTTCTATGCTCCACAAAACAATTCAAACAAGTTTAAAAATAATTTTTTGAATCGAATCAATGGAATGCCCCAAAAGAGATTTCTTGAAAATTTTTATTCTTTTTACCAAATTTATTATCTATGTATGTATGCATGATATGTTGGATGAATTTCAAAATTTCCAGCTCATTTCTTAATTTTACTATCCAAAAATCATCAAGAACATTTAGGAAAAACATGAACTAGATACTATTTACTATTCACAATATCCAATCACATCTACCATCTATAGCATATGTACTAAACAAAATGCAAATGCGATAACTACAATAAGACTAGAAATAGACTAATATAAGCAAAATAAGAGAAGTACAATGCAATAGTTAAAAGTACTAACGAATATTCACAAAGCATAATAGCTAAAAAAAGTGCAAAGTATTCAAAAAGAGAGATTTATGCCCCACAATCACGAATCCTTCCCCGACACTTAATCATTGCACGGTCCTCTGTGCATGCACACAATCCAGGGGGTATAGAGGCTTTGAAGCTCCACCTTTAGCAGGTGGAGGCGAGGACTTAGGCTGCTGATAGACGATCATATCCAAAATCGTCTCGGCCTTTCCATCCTCATCATCCTCCTCCTCTACTACCGACTCAGGTGAAGCAGCAGGAACTAGGCCAGGATCCCTTCCCTCGAGCTTTGTTGCCAACCAGTCAAAACGCCTTGCATTGAGGCGCCCATTGCGAATCTCATAACCATCGATGGGAAGGGAATGTTGAACTTCTATTTCTGGTTCACCTTCCACATCGACTCGCGAATCAAAGGCAAGATAGCTATCTTCTTACCCTTCAGAATAGACCAAAGAAGCACAACAACTCGGACTCGGATGTGGGTGGTATGGGTGCTAGGAAGTAGGTAATCAGCCAGTATCTGTTGCCATATCCTAGCCTCGGGAGTGAGATCAGAACATGCAATGCTAATGGGGGCAGCTTTTTCCCCTGCACTATACTCTCAACGGGCCTCAGGACAGCCGATCTTCTTCAAAATAGAATCCAAAGAAGTCTTTCCCTTAATCACATCTGCCTTAATCTTCTGATAAGCATCTCGGCTAGGTGGGATGTGAGGAATCTTCAAGAAGGCTTCAAAAGCTTGATTAGAAGTATCCAATTGCTTCCCTCGAAGGAATACCGTCTTCGCTTTCCAAGCCAGGAGATTGGCATTGATGAGTGAAAAAGAAATTATTGTCAGCTTAGAATTCCTTCTCGGTAAAAGAGAAATAACCTCGTTGCAATTATAGTTCCAAATCGACAAGTAATGCTCAATTAAAGTTTAATTTATTTATCACGAGTGCAAACCAATAAAAATACCGAGAGTATTAGATCTCGGGTCATCTCTCAAAGGAATTGCAGTGAGGTATGTACATTATTGGTTATGGTATCTGATGAGCGGATAATTTATACGCTTTTTGGCATTG
This sequence comes from Arachis duranensis, assembly GCF_000817695.3. Lineage (NCBI taxonomy): Eukaryota > Viridiplantae > Streptophyta > Magnoliopsida > Fabales > Fabaceae > Arachis > Arachis duranensis. The sequence continues at coordinate 68,388,056 of NC_029780.3, read as the reverse complement.
TTTTTAGGTAGTTTTTAGTAAGTTCAAGCTACTTTTAGGGATGTTTTCATTAGTTTTTATGTTAAAATCACATTTCTGGACTTTACTATGAGTTTGTGTGTTTTTCTGTGATTTCAGATAATTTCTGGCTGAAATTGAGGGACTTGAGCAAAACTCTGATAGGAGGCTGACAAAGGACTGCTGATGCTGTTGGAATCTGACCTCCCTTCACTCGAAATGGATTTTTTGGAGCTACAGAACTCCAAATGACGCGCTCTTAACGGCGTTGGAAAGTAGACATCCAGAGCTTTCCAGCAATATATAATAGTCCATACTTTATTCGGAAATTGACGACATAAATTTGCGTTGAACGCCAAGTACATGCTGTTGTCTGGAGTTAAACGCCAGAAACACGTCACAACCCGGAGTTGAACGCCAGAAACACGCACACCAAGTGGGCCCCGGAAGTGGATTTATGCATCAATTACTTACTCATATAAACCCTAGTAGCTAGTTTAGTATAAATAAGACTTCTTACTAGTGTATTAGGAGTCTTTTGACCATTCAGTCTTTGGACCACGTTTCATCTTTGGTCTCAGTTTTATTTTATTCTTCATCTTAGGAGGCCATTGAGCACGTTTTAGGGGGCTGGCCATTCGGCCATGCCTGAACCTTTCACTTATGTACTTTTAACGGTGGAGTTTCTGCACACCATAGATTAAGGGTGTGGAGCTCTGTTGTACCTCAAGTTTCAATACAATCACTATTACTTTCTATTCAATTCTCTTTTATTCTTATTCCAAGATATACGTTGCACAACAACTTGATGAATGTGATGATCCATGACACTCATCATCATTCTCACCTATGAACGCGCGTGACTGACAACCACTTCCGTTCTACTTTAGGCCGGGCGCATATCTCTTAGATTCCCCCAACAGAATCTTCGTGGTATAAGCTAGATGGATGGCGGAATTCATGGGGATCCGGAAAGTCTAACCTTGTCTGTGGTATTCCAAGTAGGATCCCGGGAATCCGGAAAGTCTAACCTTGTCTTTGGTATTCCGAGTAGGATTCCGGTATTGAATGACTGTGACGAGCTTCAAACTCCTGAAGGCTGGGCGTGATGACAAATGCAAAAGAATCAATGGATTCTACTCCAACCTGATTGAGAACCGACAGGTGATTAGCCGTGCTGTGACAGAGCATTTGGACCATTTTCACTGAGAGGATGGGATGTAGCTATCAACAAGGGTGATGCCTCCAGACGATTAGT
>NC_029780.3:68384785-68386716 GCF_000817695.3 Arachis duranensis | reverse complement strand
TGATGATGGTGATGCCCTACATACAGCTTGCCATGGAAAGGAGTAAGAAGGATTGGATGAGAGCAATAAGAAAGTAGAGATTCGAAAGGCTTCTAGCATCTCCACAAGCCTATCTGAAATTCCCACTATTGATTTACATAAGTATTTCTATCCCTTTTTATTTTCTATTTATTATTAATTTTCGAAACCCATAACCATTTAATCTGCTTAACTGAGATTTACAAGGTGACCATAGCTTGCTTCATACCAGCAATCTCTGTGGGATCGACCCTTACTCACGTAAGGTATTACTTGGATGACCCAGTACACTTGCTAGTTAAGTTGAACGGAGTTGTGAGCTTCTCTAACAGTGCCTGGAACTCTTTTATCACAATTTCGTCCACCAAGTTTTTGGCGCCGTTGCCAGCGATTGTTCGAGTATGGACAACTGACGGTTCATCTTGTTGCTCAGATTAGGTAATTTTCTTTTCAATTTTTTTTTAAATTTTTCTTTTCATTTTTCGTTTTTCCAAACTTTATTTTCCAAAAATATAATAAAAATCCAAAAAAATTAATAAAATCATAAAAATCAAAAATATTTTGTGTTTCTTGTTTGAGTCTTGAGTCAATTTTTAAGTTTGGTGTCAATTGCATGCTTTAAAAATTTTTTCTTGCATTTTTCGAAAATTCATATATTCATGGTGTTCTTTATGATCTTCAAGTTGTTCTTGACAAGTATTCTTGTTTGATCTTGATGATTTCTTGTTTTGTGTTGTTTGTTGTTTTCCATATGCATTTTTCGTTTGTTAGAGTCCATGCATTAAAGATTTCTAAGTTTGGTGTCTTGCATGTTTTCTTTGCATCAAAAATTTTTCAAAATTATGTTCTTGATGTTCATCAGGATCTTCAAAGTGTTCTTGGTGTTCATCTTGACATTCATAGCATTCTTGCATGCATCTTGTGTCTTGATCCAAAATTTTCATGTTCTGGGTCATTTTTGTGTTTTGTGTTTTGATCCAAAATTTTCATGTTTTGGGTCATGTTTGTGTTTTTCTCTCTCATAATTAAAATATTCAAAAATAAAAAAAATATCTTTTCCTTATTTCCCTCGAAATTTTCGAAATTTTGGGTTGACTTGGTCAAAAATTTTTAAAAATTAGTTGTTTCTTACAAGTCAAGTCAAAATTTCAATTTTAAAAATCTTATCTTTTCAAAATCTTTTTCAAAAATTATATCTTTTTCATTTTTTTTATTTTTCAAAAATTTCAAAATTCTTTTTCAAAATATTTTCAAAATCTTTTTCTTATCTTTATATCATATTTTCGAAAATTAGCTAACAATTAATGTGATTGATTCAAAAATTTGAAGTTTGTTACTTTCTTGTTAAGAAAGGTTCAATCTTTAAGTTCTAGAATCTTATCTTGTAGTTTCTTGTTAGTGAAGTAAGTAATTTCAAATTTTTGAATTAAATCTTTTTATCTTTTATCTTATCTTTTTAAAAAATTTTATCTTTTTCAAAATTTGATTTCAAAATATCTTATCTAACTTCTTATCTTCTTATCTTTTTCAAATTTGATTTTAATATCTTTTTCAATCAACTAACTAACTTTTTGTATGTTTCCTATCTTTTTCAAAACCAACTAACTACCTATCCCTCTCTAATTTTCAAAAATACTTCTCTCTTTTTCAAAAATTCTTTTTAATTGCTTTAAATTTTAATTTTAATTATATTTTATCTCTGATTTTCGAAAATCACTAACCACTTTTTCAAAATTATTTTCGAAATTTCCCCTCTCCTTTCTTATTCTATTTAATTATTTATTTACTAACACCTCTCTTCACCTCTCTCCATCTAAATATCCGAACCCATTATTCTTTACTCTTCTCCCTTTTCTTCTTCTACTAACATAAAGGAATCTCTATACTGTGACATAGAAGATTCCTCTTCTTTT
>NC_029780.3:68381190-68384775 GCF_000817695.3 Arachis duranensis | reverse complement strand
TTATGGACTTCCATCTGAAGATCCTTATCAGTTTTTAACTGAGTTCTTGCAGATCTGTGAGACTGTTAAGACAAATGGAGTTGATCCTGAAGTCTACAGACTCATGCTTTTCCCTTTTGCTGTAAGAGACAGAGCTAGAATAGGGTTGGATTCACAACCTAAGGATAGCCTGGACTCCTAGGATAAGCTGGTCACAGCCTTTTTGGATAAATTCTTTCTTCCTCAAAAGCTGAGCAAGCTTAGAGTGGATGTTCAGACCATCAAACAAAAAGATGGTGAATCCCTCTATGAAGCTTGGGAAAGATACAAGCAGCTGACCAAAAGGTGTCCATCTGACATGTTTTCAGAATGGACCATATTAGATATATTCTATTATGGTCTATCTGAATTTTCAAAAATGTCATTGGACCATTCTCCAGGTGGATCTATTCACCTAAAAAAAACGCCTGCAGAAGCTCAAGAACTAATTGACATGGTTACAAATAACCAATTCATGTACATTTCTGAGAGGAATTCTGTGAATAATGGGATACCTCAGAAGAAAGGAGTTCTTGAGATTGATGCTCTGAATGCCATATTGGCTCAGAACAAAGTGTTGACTCAATAGGTCAACATGATCTCTCAAAATCTGAATGGATGGCAATGATGACAAGTCATCATATACCTATTTTTCTATGCTTTTTCATACAAGAAATTGATGATTAGTGCTTAAATATTGCATTCTTTTGTGCTTAATTGGAAGATTTCCTTGATCTTTTAATTTTATAAATCTTGTAGGAAATAAGAAGAAAAAGAAGCAAAGAAGCACAAAAAACGAGGAAAAAAGAGCTTTGGAGCACACTTTGAAGTTGGAGCACACTTTGGAGGCTTAGGCCACACTTTTATAAGCGTGGCCCATGACCAAATCAAAGGAGGAAGCAACCAGCACGCACACTACCCTGCTCTTGCCAAGGGCAGGGCAATATCGTGATGAAGCAAAGTGAGGTTTGAGCAAATTTTCGCTAAGTTAAAATCTGGCCGCTCACAGCATGACCATGCCTACATCAAAGGGCTATAACTTGAGCTACAGACGTCCGATTGATGTGCTTCCAGTTGCGTTGGAAAGCTGACATTCAGAGCTTTCCAACGATATATAGCAATTCATATTTGGCGTACAATTGAAGCATGAGTGAAAGGCATCTTTAAGGGCAAAAAATAAGCGAAGATAAACCAAAGTGCTTCCACCAAGGTTCGAAGCTAGAGCCTCACTCCAAAGCAAAGTAGCACTCATTATTCTGCTCTACCCTCTTGGAGAGCAGGGCAATGTCGTGCTCTCTTCATGGAAAATCAAGGAAAAATTGCTCCTCAAGTGCTTTCACCAAGGTTCGAACACAAGACCTACAAGGAAGCCAAGCCTTATGCGTGAATTAGGTGCCAAGAGGAGGCTGGCTCCACTAGGGAGCATTAGGATTAGAGAGCTCTCTCTTTTAGTTTTCCTTGCTTTGTTTTGAATTTTGGATCAAGAATTGAAGGAATTCTGTTTCACTTGATCTGAAATCTCTTTGTTCTTCTTCTGCATTGAATCTGAGTTTCCTTTATTTCTTTCATCTTCTTTTTCTTCTGCAAATTGTTCTCTGAATTGATCAAGGAAGGGCTTGAGATCTAGACTTGTTCTGTAGTCTCATTGATTCCCTGAGATCTTGAATTTCTTTCTGAATTTCACAATTGAGTTAAATTTTGTTTCTGTCTTGATCAAGTGAGCAATTGAGCTCTTGGCTTTCCTTCTGTTTTTACTATTTCATTGAAATTGTTAGTTTCACTTTGAGATTTGAGAAATGATCTATGTCTCTTTGTTGCATCTTATTGCTCCCAATTTAATTTCCTGCGCTTGTGTTCTTCTGTAATTTACATTTAAGCTACTGTGACCTTGAATTTACTTTTCCTGCAATTTAATTTCCTTGCAATTGTTCTAAGCTTGAATCTAATGCTTTCATTTAATTTCCAGCACCCCAGCCCCATTTACATTTGATGCAATTTACATTTCTTGTCATTTAAGATTTTGTCAATCTACTTTTCTTGCTCTTTAAGTTTCTTGCCACTTTACTTTTTGCAATTTTAATTCCCTGCTATTTACTTTCTGTTAGCATTCTGCAACTTTATCATTCCTGCAATTTACTTTCTGTTGATCAACTTTACACAATTCACTCAATGTTGGCTTGACTAAACTAATCACCCACTAAAGTTGCTTGATCCATCAATCCCTGTGGGATCGACCTCACTCTAAGTGAGTTATTACTACTTGATGCGAGCCGTTGGATTTGTGTGTTGGAAATTCGTTTTTCCACAAAAACACCATCAAGTTTTTGGCGCCGTTGCCGGGGATTGATTAGATCAACAATGATTAAGTGGGTGAGAAGTCTAGATCAAGCATTTTTTTCTTTTTTGTTCTCTGTTCTAAGTTGAAACCAAGGTGTTTGTGTTTTTGCCTCACTAAGCAAAACTCATTTTTGATATGAGTAATTTCAATTTTCATTGGTGTTGTGTTTTACAAAATTCAAATGGAGTTCAACTCATCTTGTGATCAAACAAATTTTCTGGAATATCACCCACCATCACAAATCTTTAATGGTGGCTGGGAATATCACCAAGAATTTATAGATTCTAAGCACTCCAATCCATGGAGAATTGCTTCAGAGACACAAGATGAGCAAGAGAATCATATGGGACACTTCCCAGAGACACAATATGATCCAGATTTTGATGAGTCTAACAACTACTCATATTGTGACTGGGAAAGTCAAAATCAAAGAAATCTTAGCAATCCATACTGTGATGAGTTCAACAATTATTCAAATTGTGATTCAGAAGATCTCCTTCAAAAGTTCACAGGATTTTTTGAAAGACAAGAACAATCCTGGAAAAGGCAAGAAGCTCTCTTCAAAAATATGAATGGAGATTTAGAGAAAATAAGGAGGAGCTCAGAACCACTGAGCAAGGAAAATGAAGGCCAATTGATGGATGTGAAGGAGAAAGTGGAAGAGCAAGATAAGAAGGCCACTGTATCAAGTGAACTTTCAATGAAGAATGAGGTGGTTGAAAATGAAACTGCACTTGAGGTGACAAAGGAACATGAAAATTCACAACTCTCTCAAACTTCCCTGAAACAGCACGGCTCAACAATTGAATCCATGATTAAAAGATATGAAGAGGAGATGAAGAAATGTTGGGAAGATCAACAAACCTCCTCAATGAAAAAGCTATTAAGTCAAATGTTGAGTGCAAAAGAGGAAGTAGAAGAGCAAGAAAGTGAGGAAGATACTCAAGAGAAGTCAAACTCAAGTGAAGCAGAGAAGTACATAGAGGAAAAGCTCATGGAACCACCAATGCAAAAGGCCCTGGATGAATACAAAACTCCAATAATCACACAGCAACCAAGTCTTGAATTCAAAGAAGTGAAGGCAACTAACAAGAGCACCAATCCTGTCCCTAATCCAGCAAGCAAGATCAATCAAGCCATTTGCAAAAGGAAGCTTGCTGAGGAAAGGCCAAGACAAGGGACAGTAGCTGAATCTTCTCCCCCCTTGAGGTCATTCCTCTTAACAAACT
>NC_029780.3:68377147-68381097 GCF_000817695.3 Arachis duranensis | reverse complement strand
TTTGTTTAAATTCAATAAATTGGCATATGGTTACATTCTAAGTTTGGTGTTGCCATGCAACACATTGTTTTCAATCTTTTTGGATGATTGCATCAAATCAAAAAAAAAAAATGAAAGTGACACACCAAGATTCTAAGTTTGGTGTGCCACCTATTTTTCTATGCAAATCATTCAGCAACACCACTTGTCTACATAACCATAATGTCTTTGCAGTGTTAATTTTCTTTTGGTTTGATATTTTGTTATTCTGTTTACTTTAGTTAATTCTTTATTTTTAATGCTTTTATTTTAGTTTGCTTATTTACTGTGTTTGTTAATACATTACCAAGAGAGCTTTATTAATGATAGATTCTTGGCTTGGTGATTGTATTTAACATATAACAGTTTCTTTTGTTTAGTTTTAGTTCAAATAAATTGACATATGGTTGCATTCTAAGTTTGGTGTTGCTATGCAACAAAATTTTATTCTAATTCTTACAAGATACTTGCATTAATTCCAAGTGAAAGTGTCACACTAAGTTTGGTGTGCCACTTATCTTTTATGCAAAGTATTGTGCCCACCTTCTTATGCTTACAATCACAATGTCTCTGTCCTTTGTGCCTTGATTTTTATCTTTCATTTTGCTTGCTTAGAACACATGTACTACTAACATCCTCTTGTGTAAGACATTCATGATCCATTTTAGACTCCACCACCATTGTCCTAACTGTTGCTTAAGGATAAGCAAGCATTCTGAGTTGGTATGGGAAGGAGAAGAATGGGAGGAAAACGACAACAATAGAGAAGATAAATTGCAAGGTTGTAAAGTTCCTTTTCCTCTCATTTATTTCCAGCACTTTAAATTGCATGATTGTCTTTATATTCTCTGTATGCATGTGTAGTATGACTAAGCATAGCTTGAATTTAATTTACAATATGTTGCTGTGGCATTATAACTAACAACTTGAATTCTGTGAGTTCAAAAGAAATAAAGTATCATGATCATAAACAAACAAGGCATTAAAGAAGAACTTAGCATGTGCATACTAGTATTGGAAAGCTAGTATGATTGATTGTTGCTCAATTGCATTGGATTTTATTTAATTGAAGTTTTTCATCTAGTATATTTTGTGAAATCTTTTGAAATCATGAAAACCTTGAAGAAGCAAATACAATTAAAGCAAGAAAAGAAAAAGGGAAGGAATGAGAAAGCTAAAGGCTCTGAGTACCAATGGCAATTTATTTGTTAAGTGCTTGTGGTGTTTATGTATCAAGCCAAATGCTTGAAAACAAAACACTTAGAAGTCAAGGCTAGGATCAAGTGCAAAAGCACTCCCTCAAAGCTCAAGGTTCTGAGCATCAATGATTAGAGAGTCAAGAAAAGAAAAAAAAATTGATTAATGAAGTCCTCTAATTAAATGCTTGTGGTGCTTATGTATCAAGTGGTAATACTTGAAAACAAAGCATTTAGAAGTCGTAGCTTTGTTATTAACTCATGGGGCAAAGCACCCAAAAGGAGAAGTAAAAAAAAAATCAAAAGCTTGTTTCAAGGAAGAATTATAAGAAAAAGATTTCATAAAATGAGCTAGATAGAAGCATCAATCATTTACATCTCTTTTGTAATTGTAGCATGCATAGAAAACTAGCTTGCCATGAACATTAACTTGCTACTCTTCTTACCTTGGATTGTCAATTTCTATTGCATGATTCTTTTCTTGCTTGGGGACAAGCAAGGTTTAAGTTTGGTGTTGTGATGACAAGTCATCATATACCTATTTTTCCATGCTTTTTCATACAAGAAATTGATGATTAGTGCTTAAATATTGCATTCTTTTGTGCTTAATTGGAAAATTTCCTTGATCTTTTAATTTTATAAATCTTGTAGGAAATAAGAAGAAAAAGAAGCAAAGAAGCACAAAAAACGAGGAAAAAAGAGCTTTGGAGCACACTTTGAAGTTGGAGCACACTTTGGAGGCTTAGGCCACGCTTTTAAAAGCATGGCCTATGACCAAATCAAAGGAGGAAACAACCAGCACGCACACTGCCCTGCTCTTGCCAAGGGCAGGGCAATATCGTGATGAAGCAAAGTGAGGTTGGAGCAAATTTTCGCTAAGTTAAAATCTGGCCGCTCACAGCATGACCATGCCTACTTCAAAGGGCTATAACTTGAGCTACAGATGTCCGATTGATGTGCTTCTAGTTGCGTTGGAAAGCTGACATTCAGAGCTTTCCAACGATATATAGCAATCCATATTTGGCGTACAATTGAGGCATGAGTGAAAGGTATCTTTAAGGGCAAAAAATAAGCGAAGATAAACCAAAGTGCTTCCACCAAGGTTCGAAGCTGGAGCCTCACTCCAAAGCAAAGTAGCACTCATTATTCTGATCTGCCCTCTTGGAGAGCAGGGAAGCCCACATCATCACTCAAAGGCACATGGATCAATTAAATTAGGATTTTCATTTTTATAATTTGTTTTAATTTCATTTTCATTTTTCATTTTGTAAAGCCTATATAAAGGCATCAATAGAAGCTCCATTGGAAAGAGGCTAGCTCCACTAGGGAGCATTAGGAATTGAAGGAATTCTGTTTCACTTGATCTGAAATCTCTTGTTCTTCTTCTGCATAATTTCAGAAAATTGAGAATTGAATCTGAGTTTTCATTTATTTCTTTCATCTTCTTTTTCTTCTGCAAATTGTTCTCTGAATTGATCAAAGAAGGGCTTGAGATCTAGACTTGTTCTCTAGTCTCATTGATTCCCTGAGATCTTGAATTTCTTTTCTGAATTTCACAATTGAGTTAAATTTTGTTTCTGTCTTGATCAAGTGAGCAATTGAGCTCTTGGCTTTCCTTCTGTTTTTACTATTTCATTGAAATTGTTAGTTTCACTTTGAGATTTGAGAAATGATCTATGTCTCTTTGTTGCATCTTATTGCTCCCAATTTAATTTCCTGCGCTTGTGTTCTTCTGCAATTTACATTTAAGCTACTGTGACCTTGAATTTACTTTTCCTGCAATTTAATTTCCTTGCAATTGTTCTAAGCTTGGATCTACTGCTTTCATTTAATTTCCAGCACCCCAGCCCCCTTTACATTTGATGCAATTTATATTTCTTGCAATTTAAGTTTCAGCTATTTTACTTTCTTGTTCTTTAAGTTTCAGCAATTTAATTATTCTGCACTTTTAATTCCCTGCCATTTACTTTCTGTTGGCTACACTTCATCCAAATTCACTTCAATGTTAGCTTGACTAAACTAATCACCCACTAAAGTTGCTTGATCCATCAATCCCTGTGGGATCGACCTCACTCTAAGTGAGTTATTACTACTTGATGCGAGCCGGTATACTTGCCGGTTGGATTTGTGTGTTGGAAATTCATTTTTCCACAAAAACACCGTCAGGCAACATGCATCCAACAGTACTAAAGAGGCAGCTTCTGAAGAAGCTTATGATCCTGAGAACCCTGCCATGGCAGAGGTTAATTACATGAGTGAACCTGATGGAAACACCTATAACTAATCATGGAAAAATCATCCAAATTTCTCATGGAAGGATCACCAAAAGCCTCAACAAGGCTTTAACAATGGTGGACGCAATAGGCTAAGCAATAGCAAGCCTTTTCCATCATCTTCTCAGCAACAGACAGATAATTCTGAGCAGAATCTCTCTAGCTTAGCAACCATAGTCTCTGAGCTATCCAAGACCACTCTCAGTTTCATGAATGAGGCACGGTCCTCTATCAGAAATCTAGAGGCACAAGTGGGTCAGCTGATTAAAAAAGTTACTAAAACTCCTCTTAGTACTCTCCCAAGCAATACAGAAAAGAACCCACCTCCCAGTATTCTCCCAAGCAATACAGAAGAGAATCCAAAAGGAGAGTGCAAGGCCATTGATGTGATCAATATGGCCGAAGGCACAAGGGAGGAGGAGGACAAAAATCCTAGTGAGGATGACCTCCTGGGACGTCTCTC
>NC_029780.3:68374980-68377038 GCF_000817695.3 Arachis duranensis | reverse complement strand
TCCTTCTGCCATTCATGAGCTCTGAAGACTATTCTTCCTCTGAAGAGGATGAAGATGTGACTGGAGAGCAAGTTGCTCAATATTTAGGAGCTATCATGAAGCTGAATGCCAAGTTGTTTGGTAATGAGACTTGGGAAAGTGAACCTCCCTTGATCATTAATGAACTAGATACCTGGATTCAGCAAACTCTACCTCAAAAGAAACAAGATCCTGGCAAGTTTGTGATACCTTGCGCCATAGGCACCATGACCTTTGCAAAAGCTCTGTGTGATCTGGGGTCAGGGATAAATCTTATGCCACTCTCTGTAATGGAGAAGCTGGGGATCATTGAGGTACAACCTGCCTTGTTCTTATTACAATTGGCAGACAAGTCATTGAGACATGCTTATGGAATAGTGGAGGACGTGTTAGTAAAGGTTGAAGGCCTTTACATCCCTACTGATTTCATAATCTTAGACACTATGAAGGAAGAGGATGAATACATTATCCTTGGAAGACCTTTCCTAGCCACAGCAGGAGCTGTGATAGATGCCAACAGAGGTGAATTAGTCCTTCAATTGAATAGGGACTACCTTGTGTTTAAGGCACATGGCCATCCCTCTGACAAAAGAGAGTAAGCATGAAGAACTTCTCTCAGTTCAGAGTCAAGAAGAGCCCCCACAGTCAAACTCTAAGTTTGGTGTTGGGAGGCTACAACCAAACTCTAAGTTTGGTGTTAAGACCCCATATCCAAACTCTAAGTTTGGTGTTGGGACTATACAACATTAACCTGATCATCTTTGTGGCTCCATGAGAGCCACTGTCAAGCTATTGACATTAAAGAAGCGCTTGTTGGGAGGCAACCCAATTTTATTTATCTAATTTTTATTTTATTTTATTCTATTGTTATTTTGTGTTTTATTAGGTACATGATCATGTGGAGTCACGAAAAAAAATATAAAAATTAAAAAGAGAATCAAAAATAGCAGAAGAAAAATCACACCCTGGAGGAAGCACAGACTGGCGTTCAACGCCAGTAAGGAGCATCTGGCTGGCGTTCAACGCCAGAACAGAGCATGAATCTGGCACTGAACGCCAGAAACAAGCAACATTCTGGCGTTTGAACACCAGGAATGTGCCTAGAGGAAAAGCTGGCGCTGAACGCCAGCAACAAGTATGAAACTGGTATTCAACGCCAGAAACATGTTACATGTGGGCGTTGAACGCCCAGAACGTGCACCACTCGGTGTTTAAATGCCAGAATGGTGTGCAAAGGCATTTTACATGCCTATTTGGTGCAGGGATGGAATTCCTTGACACCTCAGGATCTGTGGACCCCACAGGATCCCCACCTACTATATTCCCACCTTACCTCATAATCCTATTTTACTCTTCCCCATATCACACTTCCCAAAAACCCTTCACCAATCATCTCAATCTCTCTTCCCAATCACCTATTCACCACTCACATCCACCCACTCTTCCCCATAAACCCCACCTACCTTCAAAATTCAAAAACATTTTCCCACCCAATCCCACCCTAAAATGGCCGAACCTACCCTCTCCCCTTTCCCTATATATACCCTTCCATTCTACTTCATTTTCACACAAAACAACCCCCTCTTCCATACCTTGGATGAACCTACACTTCCCCTTCTCCTCCATATTCTCTTCTTCTTATTTCTTCTCTTGCTCGAGGACGAGCAACATTTTAAGTTTGGTGTGGTCAAAGCACAATCTTTTTTGTTTTCCACTACCATCAATGGCACCTAAGGCCGGAGAATCCTCTAGAAAAGGAAAAGGGAAGACAAAAGCTTCCACCTCTGAGCCATGGAAGATGGAAAGATTCATCTCCAAGAGCCATCAAGACCACTTCTATGATGTTGTGGCAAAGAAGAAGGTGATCCCTGAGGTCCCTTTCAAGCTCAAGAAAAATGAGTATCCGGAGATCCGACATGAAATCCGAAGAAGAGGTTGGGAAGTCCTAACCAACCCCATGCAACAAGTCAGAATCTTAATGGTTCAAGAGTTCTATACCAATGCATGGATCACTAGGAACCATGATCAAAGTATGAACCC
>NC_029780.3:68359840-68373024 GCF_000817695.3 Arachis duranensis | reverse complement strand
ATCCGGAGTTGAACGCCCAAAACACGTTATAACTTGGCGTTCAACTCCAAGAAAAGTCTCAGCTCGTGGATAGATCAAGCTTAGCCCAAACATACACCAAGTGGGCCCCGGAAGTGGATTTATGCATCAATTACTTACTCATGTAAACCCTAGTAGCTAGTTTAGTATAAATAAGACTTTTTACTAGTGTATTAGGAGTCTTTTGACCATTCAGTCTTTGGACCACGTTTCATCAGTGGATTTATGCATCAATTACTTACTCATGTAAACCCTAGTAGCTAGTCTAGTATAAATAGGATAAGTTACTATTGTATTAGACATCTTTTGATAGTTTAATCTTTTGACTTTGTAATCTTTTGACCATTCAGTCTTTTGATCACCTTTTTGGGGGGCTAGCCATAGATTAAGGGTGTGGAGCTCTGCTGTACCTCAAGTTTCAATACAATTATTATTACTTTCTATTTAATTCTCTTTTATTCTTATTCTAAGATATACGTTGCACAACACTTTGATGAATGTGATGATCTGTGACACTCATCATCATTCTCACCTATGAACGCGCGTGACTGACAACCACTTCCGTTCTACTTTAGGCTGGGCGCATATCTCTTAGATTCTCCAACAGAATCTTCGTGGTATAAGCTAGATGGATGGCGGCATTCATGGGGATTCAGAAAGTCTAACCTTGTCTATGGTATTCCAAGTAGGATCCCGGAAATCCGGAAAGTCTAACCTTGTCTGTGGTATTCCGAGTAGGATTCCGGTATTGAATGACTGTGACGAGCTTCAAACTCCTGAAGGCTGGGCATGATGACAAACGCAAAAGAATCAATGGATTCTACTCCAACCTGATTGAGAACCGACAGATGATTATCCGTGCTGTGACAGAGCATTTGGACCATTTTCACTGAGAGGATGGGATGTAGCTATCAACAAGGGTGAAGCCTCCAGACGATTAGCCGTGCAGTGACATCGCATAGGACCATTTTCCCGAGAGGATTAAAAGTAGCCATTGATGATGGTGATGCCCTACATACAGCTTGCCATGGAAAGGAGTAAGAAGGATTGGATGAGAGCAATAAGAAAGTAGAGATTCGAAAGGATTCTAGCATCTCTACATGCCTATCTGAAATTCCCACTATTGATTTACATAAGTATTTCTATCCCTTTTTATTTTCTATTTATTATTAATTTTCGAAACCCATAACCATTTAATCTGCTTAACTGAGATTTACAAGGTGACCATAGCTTGCTTCATACCAACAATCTCTGTGGGATCGACCCTTACTCACGTAAGGTATTACTTGGATGACCCAGTACACTTGCTGGTTAAGTTGAACGGAGTTGTGAGCTTCTCTAACAGTGCCTGGAACTCTTTTATCACAATTTCGTCCACCAGTATCCAAGGGGGGTTTGCAAATAAGGGGACAAGAAAATTAAATGACAAGAAAAGTAAATCAAACAACTAAAGAAAGCAAGTAATAAAGAGAGACATTCATGGCAAGGATTGAGAATCTAGGCTTTCTATCCTAGTCATCAATCATAATACAATAATTAAGAAGAGCTAATTCTATTTAGTCATCTCCAACATTGGAAGAAGGTATAATGTTATCTTCACAAGAGAGAAAGTCAAATAAGACTAGTTAATCTCAATCCAAAAGTCCTAATTAACTTACTATTGAATTAGCAAGAGATTAGAGTCAATGGAAACAATATTAACTAATAACTCTAGATCTCCAACATAAGTTGAGTATTGATGACTCAAGATTGTCTAATTTCTCTTTCCAAGCTAAGAATGCTCAAAAAACTACTCTAACATCCAACCAAGCATTTTATCAAACATTTGGTAAGCATAAAAGGAAAGCATCATAAATTGCAAGAATAATAAATCTACAACTACCCAATGCAAGAAAAGTAAGATTAACAACTCAATTAAACAATAAAGGAACATAAAACATAAATTGAATTAAAAGGAAATCAAAATCAACAAGAGTTCAACAACATACAAGAGGCATAAAAAGGGAAATTAACACTACAAACTACGAGAACGAAGGTGTAGGAACAAGAAATTATAAAGAAAACAAGTTGAAAACAAGAAATTAAACCTAGATCTAAGAGGAAAATTAACCTAAATCTATCTTAATTCTAGAGAGAAGAGGGAGCTTTTCTCTCTAGAAAACTAACCTACATGATCCTAAGCTAATCTAATTGATCCCACCTTGTCCAATCTTGAATTTACATCAAATAGCCTCAGAAATGAGTTGGGTTTGGGCCTGGGAAGCTCAGAAGTCGCCCCCAGCGAATTTACTTTAATGAGGTCACGTGTTGGCTGTGACACGTACGCATGGGTCACGCGTACGTGTCGTCTGGCATTTTTCTTGTCACGCATACGCGTCATGTCACGCGTACGCATTGCCTGGATGACCTTCTTTTCATGCGTACGCGTCTGTCATGTGTGCGCATCACTCTAAGCACTCCAAATCCTTGTTTTTCCATGAATTCTCCATCTTGCATGCTTTTCT
Source organism: Arachis duranensis (assembly GCF_000817695.3). Lineage (NCBI taxonomy): Eukaryota > Viridiplantae > Streptophyta > Magnoliopsida > Fabales > Fabaceae > Arachis > Arachis duranensis. The sequence continues at coordinate 68,370,502 of NC_029780.3, read as the reverse complement.
CTTCACCTCTTCCATCCAATACTTGCCTTATGAACCTGAAATCACTCAACAAACATATCAAGGCATCGAATGGAATTAAAGTGAATTAAAATTGGCAAATTTAAGGCCTAAAAAGCATGTTTTCACTCTTAAGCACAAATTTAGGGAGAATTACTAAACCAAGCTATTTCATTGAATAAATGTGAGATAAGCTGATAAAATCCCTTAAATTAAGCACAAGATAAACCACAAAATTGGGGTTTATCAATGAGCGGATATTTTATAGGCTTTTTGACATCATTTTCATATAATTTTTGTTATGTTTTATTTAAGTTTTACTATATTTTCATAGGTTTTAGTGTAAAATTTACATTTTTGGATTCTACTATGAGTTCTTGTATTTTATGGTGATTTCAGGTATTTTTTGGCTGAAATCTGAGAGTTTTGACAGAGTTTAATTCAGAGGCAAGGAAAGTGTAGCAGATGCTGTTAGGATCTGACCTCCGTGCACTCAAGCAAGCATTTCTCGAGCTACGGATATTCAAATAGAGCGTTCTTAAAAGATATGGAAAGCTAACATCCAGGGTTCTCCAGCAATATATAATAGTTTATATTTGTCTTTGGAGATGAAGGCCCAAAACTGGAATTCAACGCCAGCCATCTACCACCTTTCTAGCGTTGGACACCCAAAAAGGAGCAGCTAGCGTCCAACACCCAAAAAGGTGTCCCAAGCAGGCGTTTAATGCCCAAGAAGCCTACTAGCACGTGGAGACACCTTTAGCTCAGCCCAAACACTCACTAAGTGGGCTCCGAAAGTGAATTTTTGCACTACAAGCCTAAGCCTATCATATTTCTATAATCCTTAGCTATTAGATTAGTATATATATGAGAAGACACCCTTGTTTTAGGATCTTCGACCACCATAGAACATTATTTCATATTTTCGAGTTTCATTGTACAATATGAGCCACTAAACCTCCTAGGTTAAGGTTAGGAGCTCTACTGAGTTTTATGGATTAATCAAAGTAATACTGCTCTATTTCAATTCGTGTTTGATTCTCTCCTAAGATGTATCTTCGTTCTTCAACCTTATGAATGAGTTGAACCGTCACAAGTTATCTCTATTCTACATGAATTTAGTGAGTGTCTTTCATCGGATATTACTGAACCACTAGCTTAAGGATACGTCTCTTAGACGGCTAATCCACGACTTCGTTAGGGACTTCTCGAGACATCAATCCAGCCGAGGTATGGGTAGATTAGGGTCTTTGTGGTAAAGGCTAGAACCAAGACGCAGCATTCTCTGATCCAGAAGATTCGACCTTGTCTGTGGCATTTTGAGTAGGATCACCAAGGGGATGAACTGCAGTAGCTTCACCCTCATTCAGACTGGATGCGCACTAAACCTGGTGTTCAACCTAGAGGAAGATTGGTGGCCTCTCAACCGGCGTTGATCACATACAGCCTGCTATAGAAGAAATCATTCACAGTTGGAGTAGATAGTAAGAATGGATTGATCCAGAAGAACAAAGCATCTCCGTGGCCTTAACCACCTTCTTATCATTGAATTCACAAACATTGAGTAACGTTATCTTTATTTTACTTTTATGCGCTTAAACAACTAAACAACTTTTCTATCTGCCTAACTAAGATTTACAAGATAACCACTGTTTGATCCAAGCCGACAATCCTCATAGGATTGACCCTGACTCACCTAAGGTATTATTTGGACGACCTAGTGCACTTGTTGGTTCAGTTGTGCGAAGTTAATCCGCGCACCAAGTTTTTGGCACTGTTGCCGGGGATTGTTCGAGTTTGAACAAACTAACGGATTATTTTGTTGCTTAGATTAGGTATTGTTCTTAATTTTGTTTGAGTCTTTTATTTTCTTCTTTGAAAAAAAAATAAAAAATTTTTCAAAAAATCTTTTCTTTTCTTTATTAATCTTTATCTTTTGTTTGAGTCTTTTGTTCTTGTTCTTGTTAGAGTTCGAACTTTCTTGAGTCTTTTTCCAAAAAACTTCAAAAGTTGTATCTTTTGTTTAAGTCTAGTGGCAAATCTTAAGTTTGGTGTCAATTGTATGTTCTTTAATTGCTTTGAATTTTTCAAGTTTGTTCTTGGTGTTCTTTTTGGTCTTCAAGTTGTTCTTGTTTTTCTTCAAGTTTGGTGTATTTAGGTGTTTTTCTTTAAAATATTTGAATTCTAGTGTCTTTAGATCTAAAAATTTTAAGTTTGGTGTCATTTAGTTGTTTTTCTCTTTCTTCATTAATTCAAAAAAAATACTAAAATATCTTTTTCTATCTTAATTTTTGAAAATTACAAAGATTTTTCAAATTTTAATTTCAAAATCATTATCTTATCCTATCTTAGTTTCAAAAATCATAATTCAAAATCTTATCTTTTTCAAATCTTTTCTTTTAAATTATGATTCTATCTTATCTTATATTGCTTTCAAAATTTAAAAATCAAATAATTTTCAAATCTTTATCTTATCTTGTTTTAAATTCAAATTTTAAATTTCATTTTTCAAATTCTTATCTCATCTTAATTCAATTTCAATTTTCGAATTTCAAAATGTTAAAATTCAAAATTCAAATTTCAAGTTTTAAATTTTAAAATCAAATCTTTTTGCAATCTTCTATCTTAACCTATTTTCAATTATTTCCTAATTAGTTACTTGATTTCTCTTTCTTCTTTCTCTCTATTCTTTTTCGAATTATATCATCTAATTTTCAAATCTTTCTAGTTAATTAGCTTTTATTTTTTTATTTTAATTAAGAAATAAAATAAAAACAAAAATATTTTAATCATAATTTTCATTTTTATCTCTAATTATTCTATTTTTTCTACCTTTCTTCACCATGGACACAAATGAGAATGAACAGTTCAAAAGAACTTTGGGGTCCTACATAACCCCCACTGCTAACTTTTATAGAAGAAATATCAGCTACCCCCAATCAGAGCAAGTAACTTTGAGCTAAACCCTCAACTCATTACTTTGGTGCAGTAAAACTGCCAGTATTCTGGGCTTCCACAAGAAGAACCTACTGAGTTTCTGGCAGATTTCTTATAGATTGCTGATACAGTGCACAATGAGGGGATAGACCAGCATGTCTACATACTATTACTCTTTCCTTTTGTTGTAAAGGACCAAGCAAAGAGGTGGTTGGATAACCAGCCTAAATCTAGCTTGAAAACATGGAAGTAACTAGTAGACAAGTTCCTGAATCAATACTTCCTTCCAAGAAAGTTAACCCAGCTAAGGCTGGATATCCAGGGCTTCAAATAAGAGAACAATGAATCTCTTTATGATGCCGGGGGAAGGTATAGAGGGATGCTAAGAATATGTCCCACTGAAATATTTTTAGAATTGGTAAAGTTAGACATCTTTTACTATGGACTTTCAGACATAGCTAAAATGTCTCTAGACCACTCTGCTGGTGGTTTCATACATATGAGAAAGACAATTGAAGAGGCTCACGAGCTTATTGAGACATTTGCCACTAACCAGCATCTGTACTCAGCTGCCGAGACTTCTATGAAAGGAGAGGTTAAGGCAATATCTACTAAACCTAACCCTCCAGAACAGGATGGCCCATTAACTCAGTAACTACACGCCCTTACCCAACAACTTCTAGAATTGCAAGAGACTTTGAGAGAAACTCAGGCTCCCAATAGGAATGTAAAAGCCCAACTGCGTCAAACAAGGCAGCAGCTATCTAAGCAGATAATAGAAGAGTGTCAAGCTATCCAACTGAGGAGTGAAAAATCATTAAATACCCAACCTTAATGCAACAGGAGATCAAGGGAAGAAAAGCTAACAGGGGGATATCAGACTGCTGTCCAAACATCTCTAAGGGGGTTGAACGCCCAAAAAGGAATGTCATTGGCGTTCAATGCCAAGAAGGAGTATCCACCCCTAGCGTTGAACGCCCAAATGGGGGCATCAATCTTGGCGTTTAATGCCAAAAAGAGATACCCACTCTTGATGTTGAAAGCCCAACAGGGGACAGTGTTCCTAGCATTGAACGCCAGGAAGGGGGCAACAACAAGAGCATTGAATGCCCAAATAATAAGGGTAGTTAGACACATACAAGTGCTGATAACATTCCTCGTAAGCAAGCTAGTAACCCCCTTCCAATACATTAGGCACTCAGCCTACATCAATTAAGATTGATGAGTACAAGGCCAAGATGCCATTTCCTCAGAAATTCCATGAAGCGAAAAGAGATAAACAGTTTGCCCGCTTTACGGATTATCTCAAAGTACTAGAGATAAAGATCCCTTTTGCAGAGGCTCTTGAACAGATGCCTTCTTATGCTAAGTTCATGAAGGATATCTTAAGTCATAAAAAGGATTAGAGAGAGGCAGAAATAGTCCTCCTCACTGAAGAATGCAATGCAGTCATTCAAAAGAGCTTATCAGAGAAACTTAAGGATCCTAGCAGCTTTATGATACCATCCACCTTGGGAGATGCCTGCACAAAGAGAGCCTTGTATGATTTGGGGGAAAGCATTAACCTCATACCTGCATCACTCATAAAGAAGCTCTGTTTAACTCATGAAGTTAAACCTACCCGCATATGTCTTCATCTTGCTGATGGCTCTATTAAGCTTCCATCAGGCGTGATTGAAGACATGATTGTTAAGGTTGGACCCTTCACTTTTCCCACAGACTTTGTGATGTTGGCGATGGAAGAGCACAAGAGTGTAGTCCTCATTCTAGGAAGACCCTTCCTAGCAACAGGATAGACTCTCATCAACGTCCAAAAAGGGAAAGTAACCCCGAGAGTCAATGAAGATGAGTTCGTGCTAAATGCTGTCAAAGCCATGTAGCATCCAAACACCCCAGAGGAGTGTATGAGCATTGATATCATCGACTCCCTAGTGAAAGAAGTGAACATGCTTGAGAGACTTGAAGAAGAGTTGGATGACATCTTTTATGATGCCTAGTAGGGTGTACATGGGCCAAGCCACACCGGATTTGGCCTAATCTAGACCTGACCCGAAATATAGACCGAGTCTAATTTTTAGACCCTAACCCGATCCTAGACTCGATGAAACCTACGCACCTTCGGGCCGGGTGAAAACCGGGTCTTTAGCATGTAAAAATCACCTAATCTCCAACCATTATTTCACAATTCACATAGTAAAATTTACTTAAAAAAATATAACAAGAACTAACCCTTCTCTAAAATTAAAGCATAACCATAATCAATACTAATATTGTCTAATAACACCAAATATTTAAATCAATACAAATAACACAATATTATGCATTAGTCTAAAGTCTTATGCATTTTAAACATAAAACATTAACTTATAATCTTATAATGACTAATAACACAAAATATTAAAGTTTACAATATTTAAATTCTACATAAGAATAGCCATCATCCATCACTAATAACACAAAATATTAATTGTGTATGATGATCGGGCCATCGGGCTGAGTTCGGGTGACCCGAGCTATGGCGCGGACCCAACCCGAAATAATGACCTGGTCTATTTTTGAGACCCTTACCCGGCCCTATACCCGATGAAATCACACTAAATTAGCCCTTAAAGTGTTCGGAGCCGGGCCGGTTCTTCGGGCCGGGCTGGGCCATGTTCACTCCTAATGCCCAGCTTGAGTTGGAGGTAGCAGATGAAATACAGGAAACTTTGATTGTTCTAAGGAAGAGGAGAAGCCTTGATGACTTGCATCATCTACCCTTCTTTCTTGCATAAAGAAGACCATAAAAGAGCATAAATCTCATTTGATTAGTACAATTCATGCATTATTTGATGAATATTATGGTACACTACTTTGAGATGAGTTGTGCTGAATTTCAGGTGAAAAAGGGCATCAAAAATGGGAAAAAGACAAACAAGAAGTTGGGCGTGTGAAACTGGCGTGCCACTTGGGAGCAAACGCCACAAAAATGCACTGGCGTGGCACGCCAGGAGCTAGGCCTGGCACGCCAGTACTAAAGTCCAGAGAAGAAGTCCAAGCACAAATGTATAGGCGTGGCACACCAGGGACTGGGCGTGGCACGCTAGTACAAAATTCCAGAGAGCAAAATGAAGGACACAAAAGGGGCGTGGCACGCCTGACTATCAACTACTATAGGCATGCCACTTGAGCAAAGGGGCGTGGCACGCCAACTCACCATCTCAAGAAGAACCTCCACTATGGCATGCTACTTGGTGTCGAAGGCATGGCATGCCAGCTCCAAGAAGTCACTTGGGCGTGCCACTTGAGAACCCAGGCGTGGCACGCTAAGCTTGAAGAGTGCACAAATGCATGGGCGTGCCACTTGAGCAGCATGGTGTGGCATGCTGGTACAATGATCCAGAGAAGGGGCTGAAGGCAATTGAAGACTGGGCGTACCACTTGAAGTCGAAGGCGTGGCACACCAACCTCTCAACTTCACTTAGGCGTGCCACTTAAGCGACCAGGCGTGGCACGCCAATGCACAAAGATAAAAAAAGCAAGGACTGGGTGTGCCACTTGGTGTCGAAGGCGTGACACGCCAACCCGAGCATGTCACTATGGCGTGCCACTTGAAGGCCGAGGCGTGGCACGCCAAGTACTGGAACAAGCACGCCAACCTTCAGGCGTGGTACGCTGGTGCAAGTTTTCAGAGAGGATGGAAGAGGCCAATTACATGGGGGCGTGCCACTTGGTATCGAAGGCGTGGCAGGCCACTCACTATTCTTCACTTAGGCATGCCACTTGAGCAACCAGGCGTGGCACGCCAAGTCATTCAGAGGGCAAAGAAGCATTGGAGCGTGCCACTTGAGTTCATGGCATGGCACGCCAAACAGAGGAACCACTCACTCACAAAGGGGCGTTGCACGCCAGACCCTGGGCGTGCCATGCTAGTGCAACTTTCCAGAGGAGCTTAGCCAAGCACACAGCAAGGGCATGGCACGCCAGACCCTGGGAGTACCACGCTAGTTCAAGTTTCCAGAGGCAAAGAAAAGTGGAAAAAGGCAAAGGACGTGCCACTTGAGTTCGAAGGCGTGGCACGCCAACACAAGAATTCCACTATGGCGTGCCACTTGAGTTCGAAGGCGTGACACGCCAATGTTGATAGAGAGCTGGGCGTGCCACTTGAAGGATTAGGCGTGGCATGCCAAGCAGGGATGAAGGGCACGTGACATGCCAGCAAAGCGCCAGCCATACGCCAGCTGGGAAGTCACGCTTATTGAGTTTTCTTTTCCCTCCAAAATGTAATTTTCCCTTTTCACTTTTGTAATTCTTTTATTTTACTAGGAGTAGTATAAATACCCCAAAAGAGTACTGAAGAAAGGGTTAAGCATTCAGTTTTAGATCCACTTTTACACTTCACTTTTGAGTACTTTTTGAGCTATGAGTAGCTAACTTCCCTCTCATTGAGAGAGGGAGCTCTGTTGTACTTGATGGATTCATAATAGTGAAATTCTTCTTCTCTTCATCTTCTCTTTGATTTGCTAGAAGGAATTTCGTTCTTAATGTTTAGTGTTCAATTATCTTGGGAAAGAGATTGAATGCAATTGGGTTTCATGGGAACCTTGGGAAAGGAAACATGAAACTATGCTTGAAATCCCTTCTCACACTCGAGTAGAATCTGGGTTTTGGTGTTTGGATATGTGACATATAATCCTCCCTCTACCTGGACCTATAAGGGTGTGTGGTATAATCAGGGACCAAGCATATCTCTCTTCATGAGCAATTAGACCAAGGAATAGGGATTGGGGCTCGATCAATCATGATTGCCAAGAGGTCAATGAGTTGCATGATTGAAGAGGATATAAGCTAGATTTAATCCAAAGAGACAGCATCTCCCAATCTCAATGAACTTCCCCATTCTTATCTATCCATTTTTTACTACTTAATTTTACATTCAGCAAATTCCACTCCCATTTACATTCACGTCATTTATGATTCAGCACTTTACATTTTGCAATTTCCATTTCTGTACTTTATAGCATTTCTTTATATTCTAGTCATTTACATTTATGTCATTTACAATTCTGCACTTCACAATCTTATTGATCCGCTTGACTAATTCATCAATCAATTAAAACTGCTTGAATTTGCCAATCTTTGTGGATACGATCCCACTCCACTGTGGGTTATTACTTGGCGATAACTTTGGTGCGCTTGCCAAAAGAACTAATTCACTAATTTTTGAAATGGGTAGTGAATTCTGGTCATCAAGTTTTATGGCGCCGTTGCCGGGGATTGGCTTAAATTTGACAGTGATTAATTTGATTGGAGAGCTAGATTAAGCAATTTAAATTCCCTGTTATTTTAATTTCTTGTATTTAGCATTTTTTTATTTTATTTTTAGCTCTATTATTTTATTCAGTACCCATATTTCCACTCTTCTAACTGTTCGATCAATTGCATCACTCACATTAACAACTACTCTAACAAAAGTAATTTCTTCATCCATTTTCTTTCTTTCTTTTTTTTGCCTTGATTGGTTTTATGACAGGTAGGAGAAGCGGGGCTTCAACTTCCTTTGATTCTGAACCTAAGAGGACCTTCCTTAGATTAAGGAGGGAAGCAAGAGGGAAGAGAGTCGTTGGTGCTAAGGAAGAGGAAGAGTATTTTGAAACAAACATGGAGGAGAATATGGAGAATCACCATGAGGAAGAAGTTCATAATCATGCCAGAGAAGGCCCAGTCAATCATGATGGGCAAGAGAGGAGAGTCTTAGGCTCCTACATCAACCCAAATCCAGAAAATTGTGGCAGCAGCATCCTAAAGCCGACAATTTATGCCATAATTTTGAGCTGAAGCCTCAGCTCATCACACTTGTTCAGAATAATTGCTCATGTGGAGGAAGTGCCCAGGAAGACCCTAATCAACATCTCAGCACATTCTTGAGGATACGTGATACTGTAAAGTCCAACAGGGTACACCCTGACATCTACAAACTACTCTTGTTCCCTTTCTCACTCAGAGATAAGGCAGCAAAGTGGTTGGAATCATTCCCCAAGGACAGCCTAACTACATGGGAGGAGGTCGTGAACAGATTCCTTGCAAGATTTTACCCTCCACAAAGAATCAACAGGCTGAGAGCTGAGGTACAAACTTTCAGACAACAAGATGGAGAAACACTCTATGAGGCCTGGGAGAGATTTAAAGATCTGACAAGAAGATGCCCACCGGAAATATTCAATGAATGGGTACAACTACATATCTTTTATGAGGGACTATCCTATGAAACAAAGAAGGTAGTGGATCATTCTTCAGGAGACCCACTCAACAAAAAGAAAAACATTGAAGAGGCCATAGATGTCATTGAGACTGTAGCTGAAAATGAGTATTTTTATGCTTCAGAAAGGACTCAGAAGAAGGGAATGCTAGAACTCAACTACGTAGATGCTTTGTTAGCTTAGAACAAGGCAATTGCAGCACAAATAGCAGCCTTAACCAAGAGTATGGAGGCCAACCAAGCCTCAGTCATTCAAGACCAAACTCCTCAACAAGAAGGGAATGCATCAGAATCTGAAGGTGACTGGGAACAAGCTAATTATGTGCACAATTCATCCAGAACACCATATGACCCACACTCTAAGACATACAACCAAGGTTGGAAGAACCACCCAAACTTTGGGTGGAGAAATCAACAAAACCACAACCAGGACCACAACAAGCCTTATTCATCAAATCAGCATCCCAACCACAACCCCAACCATCAAACAGGGAACCATAGACCCTACCATAACTCACAAAACACATCATACCATAACAACCAACCCATACACAACAACCTCAATCAAGATGAACCATCCTTAATTATGCAACCATGCGAAATCAAGAGCAACTTTGAGAGGATGGAGGCTGCAATGGCACAACTGTCATCCCAGATTTCAGGAGCAGTCTCCACCCTCATGGACAGACAAGCACAAACTAACAAAAGGATAGATGCTAATTGATAAACGCCATTTATAGGGTTTATCTTGTGCTTGATTTAGGGGATTTTATAACCTTTTACCCACATTTATGCAATAAAATAGCATGGTTTTGTATATTCTCCTTTAATTGTGCTTAAGAGTGAAAACATGTTTTTTAGGACTCAAAATAGCTAAATTTAATTCACCTTGATTCTATTAGATGCCTTGATATGTTTGTTAAGTGATTTCAGGTTTAGGAGGCAAAGATTGGATCAAGAGAATGAAGAAAGAAAGCATGAAAAGTTGGAGAACTCATGAAGAAATGAAAGAACCGGAAAGCTGTCAAGCCGACCTCTTCGCACTTAAACGACCATAATAACTAGTAGGACTTTTTGGTGTTATGTTATTGGTTATTGTATATATGTGAATATTGTGAATAGCTTGATTTTTTTTGATTGCTTGCTAGTTAGGACTTTGTTTCATTATTTCTTAGTAGTTTTTGTTTTTATTTTCTCTTTTCACTATGAATTCTCACTTTGGCTATGAGTGTGATTACAATTATGTTGTAGGTGATGAGAGCTACAATGAGGATGTGTATCAAGGATGGGATAACCAAAGGTGGGAGGAGCCATATGCATATGATCAATCTTCTTGGCAACAACCTCCACCAATGCACTATGAAGAAGAGTCATTCTATGATGCATATCAATCCAATGGCTATGGTGAATCTCCTTGTGACTTTCAAGAACCACCACCATATGCCTATGAACCATACCCTCAACATAACTCTCAACCATACTCACAAGCC
>NC_029780.3:68358024-68358950 GCF_000817695.3 Arachis duranensis | reverse complement strand
CTTTGTCAAGATCGTTGGAAGCATCTTTGCCTAGGTTGTCATCTACTCCTTCACTTGAGTGGGTAAAATTCATTTCTATTAGCTTTATTGTCCCACTTGAGTATGGCTTGCTTGAAACGGATGGTCAACTTAGGATGCTTTGTGGGATGAAGTGTAAGCGAAAGATGTTTCGTGGTTGGCGTTGCAAATCGAGGCTCATTATGGTTGATGCATCAAACATGAGATACAAAGGTGGGAATAGTGCTCAAATAGATGGGTCTAGGAGGATTGTTGGGCACTTCATAGAGAATTCTCCTCGTTCACCACCCGGATGGACTAATAATGATGATCAACCTCAAGACAGGTGTGAAAATAAAGTGTGGGATCCCGGATTACAAGAAGAGGATCAACTTTGGGAGCCCCAAGCTTGTGAAGAACTCCATCAAGACTTGGCTCAATTCATCAAGAATCTTGGGGCACAATGGAGAACCAAGCATTGTTGGGAGTTCCAAGATGAATACAAGCACAAGCCACCTTGATGAGGAGCTCCCCATAAGTCCAACTTAAGGACAATAAACAAAAGTGCTAGGTGGGAGACAACCCACCATGGTAACTTCTTTTCATTTTCCTTTTTGTACACATTGGTAAAAGTAGTTTAAATTCATGTTTTGATTAGTTTGTTGAGTTCAATTAGAATTTTATCATGTTAAATAAGGTTTTATGGTGTTTTGGTAGCTGTTTGGATGTTTGGAATGCTTGGATTGGTGCAAAAACATAGCAAAAATTTTTTAAAAACAGAGCACCATCCACGCGTACGTGCACTGCGTGCGTACGCATGCATCAAGCGTTTTGGACCATCCACGCGAGCGCGCCATGCACGCGTACGCGTGGATTGAGAAGTTCTACCTTCCATACCTTGACCCGAGAGTTAGGCCTGCACTGTGCGA
>NC_029780.3:68356801-68357770 GCF_000817695.3 Arachis duranensis | reverse complement strand
ATAAGTGTTGGATTATTGACTTTGTTTACTATGCATTGCTTCCCCCTTATTGCCTAAATGCTAATTTAGCATTAATGTTTTTAGATAATCTTTGTTGGATCCTATGATTGAGGTTATATTTTGCTACTTGGTTTTGAGTTTTTCATGCTTACCTTTTAAGAATACCAAGTGATGAGAATTGCATTTGAGCTTGTAACTTTTTTGAATTGCATGATTTGGCCACCATGTGATTTGAACCGTATTCTTTGATTAGGCAATCTCTTGATGGATGATGTTGAGCATTTACCTTAATGCATTGTATTTCATGATTATATCCATCCATATGTTTGACTTGAATGTTTTCATGCTTCTCTAATGCTTGTTTTACCTTACAAGTTCATTTAAAGCATCTCAAGCATACTAGAATGAGTAAAGTGCATGCTTCTTTTGTGACATAGCTTTTTATGCTAATGTGTGTTCTAAACCGCGCAATTTAGAATTCACACACCTATTTGTCATTAATGTCACACTAATTCACTCACTCATTTCTAGTGTTTACCTCATTCCAACAAAATATGCTTCCTTGCTTTTATATCTTCTCATCTTATGGTGTTATATTTTTGTTTACCATGCACAATGCACCACAAGCAAAAACGGAAGCAAGACTAAGAACACGCAGCAATCCGGAGAGTCGCCATACCCCCTTGCTCATCTTTGAGTGCACCGAGGACGGTGCAAACTTTTAAGTGTGGGGAGGTCGTCCGACCGGTCGACGATTTTAGGTGACAAGTTTCTAATTCCAACACTTTTGCATTTCATTTTAGGTTTTTAGGATTTTTACTTGCATTTTCTTAGTTTTTGCATATATATACACAATAAGCTTAGTCAAAATAATGAAATTTTTCAAGAATTCTATCTATAGGGCATCAATTGATTTTTTCAAGAATTCTATCTATAGGGCCTCAATTGATTTGAGTGAAAACTTTTCAT
>NC_029780.3:68321279-68355544 GCF_000817695.3 Arachis duranensis | reverse complement strand
AGGTTTAGGAGGCAAAGATTGGATCAAGGGAATGAAGAAAGAAAGCATGAAAAGTTGGAGAACTCATGAAGAAATGAAAGAACCGGAAAGCTGTCAAGCCGACCTCTTCGCACTTAAACGACAATAACTTGAGCTACAAAGGTCCAAATGATGCGGTTCCAGTTGGGTTGGAAAGCTAACATCCGGGGCTTCAAAACGATATAAGATTTGCCATAGTTTCTATACATATATGGACGCGTACGCGCCCTGTACGCGCACGCGCCGTTGGTGCACGTGATCACTTCATGCAAACTCGTGGCTAGCGAATTTACAAGCCTTGTGGGCCCAATCCAACTCATTTCTAATGCTATTTAAGCCAAGGATTGAAGGGGGGATGAGGATACTTTCATACTTTAGAAGTTAGTTACCATTAGTCATAGTTTAGTTTTAGAAGTAGTTTCTAGAGAGAGAAGCTCTCACTTCTCTCTAGAATTAGGATTAGGATTAGGATTAGTTCTTAGATCTAGGTTTTAATCTTTGCTTTCTTCTACTTCTACATCTCAATTCCTTGTTGTTAGATTCATTCTTCTTCCATTCTTTTGTTGTAATTTCCTTTATGTTGTTCTTATACTTTGATTGTAGATCCACTTTTGTTCCTTCCTTTCTCTTTCAATTCAATTCAAGGTAAATCATAATAATTGTGTTCCTTTTGATTTGTGTTGTTAATTCCTTTCAATAATTGTTGTTAGATTTTGTTCTTGTTGTTGATTTACTATGTTTTCTTTTTATGCCTTCCAAGTGTTTGATGAAATGCTTGGTTGGATTTTAGAGTAGGATTGCATACTCTTGGCTTGGAAAGGTAACTTAGGACCTCTTGAGTTACTAATGTCCAAGTGATTGATGATTGGGAGCCATTGACTCTAGTTCTCACTAATTGAATTAGTGGAGAGTTAGGACTTATGGACTAGGATTGATATAGCTCATTTGACTTTCCTTTACTACTAGTTAGAGGATGATTTAATGAGATTAATCCTTGCCAATTCTCATATTGTGGTTAGTGATTAGGATAGAGATCCTTGACCACCAACCCTTGCCAAGACCTTTTTAGCCATTAGTTTACTTTCTTGCCATTTATCTTTCATGTTTCTTATCAAAACCCCAAAAAAATAACTCATAACCAATAGCAAGACACTTTATTGTAATTCCTAGGGAGAACGACCCGAGGTTTGAATACTTCGGTTTATAAAATTAGGGGTTTGTTACTTGTGACAAACAATCTTTTGTATGAAAGGATTATTGTTGGTTTAGAAACTATACTTTCAACGAGAATTCATTTGTGAAATTCTATACCATCAAAAATCCACTCATCACTAATCAAGAGGAATACAGGTCAAATATGAAAAATCAAGGTGCAGCAATCTCAAAGTTGGAGGCACAAGTGGGGATTTTGTCCAAGAAAATCCCACCTCCCACACACACATTTCCCAGCGATACCATGGATAACTCAAGAGGGGAATGTAAAGCCATAACTTTAAGAAGTGGGAAGTGATCAGCGGATAATTTATACGCTTTTTGGCATTGTTTTTAGGTAGTTTTTAGTATGTTCTAGCTACTTTTTACTATGTTTTTATTAGTTTTCATGCAAAATTCATATTTCTGGACTTTACTATGAGTTTGCATGTTTTTCTGTGATTTTAGGTATTTTCTGGCTGAAATTGAGGGACCTGAGCAAAAATTTGATTTAGGCTGAAAAAGGACTGCTGGTGTTGTTGAATTCTGACCTTCCTGCACTCGAAATGGATTTTCTGCAGCTATAGGAGTCCAATTGGCGCGCTCTCAATTACGTTGGAAAGTAGACATCCAGGGCTCTCCAGCAATATATAATAGTCCATACTTTTCTCGAAGATAAATGATGTAAACTAGCATTTAACGTCAGTTCCATGTTCCATTCTGGCGTTAAACGCCAGAAACAGGTTACAAGTTGGAGTTAAACGCCCAAAACAGGTTACAACCTGGTGTTTAACTCCAGAAACAGCCCAGGCACGTGAAAAGCTCAAGTCTCAGCCCCAGCACACACCAAGTGGGCCCCATAAGTCTATTTCTGCACTATCTATCTCAGTTTACTCATTTTTTGTAAACCTAGGTTACTAGTTTAGTATTTAAACAACTTTTAGAGATTTATTTTGTACCTCATGACATTTTAGATCTGAACTTTGTACTCTTTGACAGCATGAGTCTCTAAACTCCATTGTTGGGGGTGAGGAGCTCTGCTGTGTCTCGATGAATTAATGCAATTATTTCTGTTTTCTATTCAAACATGCCTGTTTCTATCTAAGATATTCATTCGCACTTCAATATGAAGAAAGTGATGATCTGTGACACTCATCACCATTCTCAACCTATGAACGCGTGACTGACAACCACCTCCATTCTACCTTTGATTGAATGAGTATCTCTTGGATTCCTTAATCAGAATCTTTGTGGTATAATCTAGAATCCATTGGCAGCATTTTTGAGAATTCGGAAAGTCTAAACCTTGTGTGTGGTATTCCGAGTAGGATTCAGGGATTGAATGACTGTGACGAGCTTCAAACTCACAAAGGTTGGTCGTAGTGACAGACGCAAAAGGATCAATGGATCCTCTTCCATCATGAGTGAGAATCGACAGATGATTAGCCGTGCGGTGACAGCGCACCTGGACCATTTTCACTGAGAGGACGGATGGTAGCCATTGACAACGGTGATCCACCAACACACAGCTTGCCATAGAAGGAACCTTGCGTGCGTGAAGAAAATGACAGTAGGAAAGCAGAGATTCAAAAGACAAAGTATCTTCAAAACTCCAACATATTCTCCATTACTGCATAACAAGTATTATTTAATCCATGCTTTTTATTTACTACCAATCAAAACTGAGATTTATTATTAAAACACGTTAAATTTATAGCTCAGTTGGCTAGAGCGTTGTGCTTGTGTTCTTGGTAATTGGGTATCTTCCTTTTAAAACTTTTTCAAAAATAATTTTTCTTTGATTAAATCTTGTGTCAATTTTTAAGTTTGGTATTCTCATGTTAATTTTCCTTTAGTTTTCGAAAATTTTATTGTGGTTTTCTAAAAATTCTAAGTATGGTGTTCTATCTTCATGTTCTTGTTGTTCTTGTGAGTCTTCAAAGTGTTCTTGAGTCTTTCTTGTGTTTTGATCTTAAAATTTTTAAGTTTGGTTTTTCTTGGTGTTTTTCCTCCAAATTTTCAAAAATAAGGAGCATTAGATCTAAAAATTTTTAAGTCTTGTGTCTTTTTATTGTTTTTCTCTTTCCTCATTTAAAATTCAAAAATAAAAAATATCTTTTCCTCATTCCACTCATAATTTTTGGAAATTTAGCATTAAATTAGTCATTAATTTTAAAAATTATATTTTTTTCAATCATATCTTTTTCAAAACTTCCTAACCACTTTTTCTCTCTCTTCATTTTTCGAAAATTTTCACCCATTCTTATTTATTTTATTTTAATTTATTTTATTTTTGGAATAAATAAATAAATAAATAAATAAAAACATATTTATTTTAATACTATTTGAATCTCCAATTCATAACATCTCCCTTTTTCCATCATGGACCTAAGTGGAAATGAACAGTCCAGAAAGACTCTGGGGTCATATGCTAACCCCACTACTACTTCATATGGGAGTAGTATATGTATACCCTCCATCGGAGTCAGTAGTTTTGAGTTGAATCCTCAGCTCATTATCATGGTGCAGCAAAGTTGCCAGTATTCCGGTCTTTCACATGAAGAACCTACAAAGTTTCTGGCACAGTTTTTACAAATTACTGACACAGTACATGATTAAGAAGTAGATTAGTATGTCTACAGATTATTACTGTTTCCATTTGTTGTAAAAGACCAAGCTAAGAGGTGGTTAAATAACCAACCTAAGGCTAGCATAAGGACATGGAAACAGCTGTCAGAGAAATTCCTAAATCAATATTTCCCTCCAAAATGGATGACACAGCTAAGGCTGAACATCTAAGGCTCTAAACAAGGAGATAATGAATCTCTTTATGATGCCTGGGAGAGATACAGAGATATGCTAAGAAAATGCCCATCTGAAATGTTTTCAGAGTGGGTGCAGTTAGACATCTTCTATTATGGGCTTACAGAGAAAGCTCAGACGTCTTTGGACCACTCAGCTGGTGGATCTATACACATGAAAAAGACAATTGAAGAAGCTCAAGAGCTCATTGATACAGATGCCAGAAATCAACATATATACCTAAGTATTGAGTCTTCCATGAAAGAAGAGGCTAAAACAGTAACTGCTGAGCTCAGTCCTATAGAACAAGTTACTGAATTCAATCAGCAATTAAATTTTCTAACAAAACAGCTAGTCGAATTCAAGGAGATACTACAAGAAACAAGAATGGCTAATATGAATAGGGAAGTACAGTTGAAGTAAACAAAACTGCAGTTATCAAAACAAATAACAGAAGAGTGCAAAGCAGTTCAATTAAGAAGTGGGAAAACATTAAATACCTCACTTCAAAGCAGCAGGAAGCCAAGAAATGAACAAACTGCTACCCAAAATCCCTTTGAGGATAGTAAGAGCCCAGAGAGGAATAATTCTGGCGCTCAAACGCCAGAAAAGGGTGAAGAGCTGGCGTTGAACGCCCAACCCATGCTCAGTTTTAGTGTTCAAACGCCACAAACAGGCAAGGAGTTGGCGTTAAACGCCCAAAGGAAGCTCAGTTCTGGCGTTCAAACGCCAGAAACAGGTAAGGATTTGGCATCCAACGCCAATCCAGCTTCCAACTCAGGCATTCAAACGATAGTGAGAGATCAGACACATACAAGTGTTGATAGCAACCCCTCTAAAAAGGCTTCACCAACCACATCTATAGGAAATAAACCTGCAGCAACTAAGGTTGAGGAATACAAAGCCAAAATGCCTTATTCTCAGAAACTCCACCAAGCGGAGCAGGATAAGCAATTTGCCCGCTTTGCAGACTATCTCAGGACTCTTGAAATAAAGATTCCATTTGCAGAGGCACTTGAGCAAATACCCTCTTATGCTAAGTTCATGAAAGAGATCTTGAGTCATAAGAAGGACTGGAGAGAAACTAAAAAATTTTTCCTCACTGAAGAATGCAGTGCAGTCATCCTAAAAAGCTTACCAGAAAAGCTTAAAGATCTCGGAAGTTTCATGATACCATGCACATTAAAGGGTACTTGTACCAAGAAAGCTATATGTGATCTTAGAGCAAGTATCAACCTAATACCTGCATCCACTATCAAAAAGCTTGGTTTGACTGAAGAAGTCAAACCAACCCGGATATGTCTCCAACTTGCTGATGGCTCCATTAAATACCCATCAGGCATGATTGAAGACATGATTGTCAAGGTTGGTCCATTTGCCTTTTCCACTGACTTTGTGGTGCTAGAAATGGAGGAGCATAAGAGTGCAACTCTCATTCTAGGAAGACCTTTCCTAGCAACGGGACGAACCCTCATTGACATCCAAAAAGGAGAATTAACCCTGAGAGTCAATGAGGACGAGTTTAAGTTGAATGTTGTCAAAGCTATGCAGCATCTAGACACCCCAAACGACTGCATGAGCATTGATATTATTGACTCTCTGGTGGAAGAGGTCAATATGACTGAGAATCTCGAATCAAAGCTAGAGGATATCTTTAAAGATGTTCAGCCTGATCTGGAGGAACCAGAGAGAATAATAGAACATCTGAAAATTCCTTAGGAAGAGGAGAAACCTCCTAAACCCAAGCTCAAACCATTACCACCATCCTTGAAATATGCATTTCTGGGAGAAGGTGACACTTTTCCTATAATCATAAGCTCTACTTTAAAGCCACAGGAAGAGGAAGCACTAATTCAAGTACTGAGGACACACAAGACAGCTCTTGGGTGGTCCATCCGTGATCTTAAGGGCATTAGCCCAGCCAGGTGCATGCACAAGATCCTATTGGAGGATAATGCTAAGCTAGTGGTTCAACCAATAAGGCGGCTAAATCCAGCCATGAAGGAAGTGGTGCAGAAGGAGGTCACTAAATTACTAGAGGCTGGGATTATTTATCCTATGTCTGATAGCCCCTGGGTAAGCCCTGTCCAAGTCGTCCCTAAGAAGGGTGGCATGACAGTGGTTCATAATGAAAAAATGAACTGGTTCCTACAAGAACAATTACAGGGTGGCGTATGTGTATTGATTACAGAAGGCTCGATACAGCTACCAGAAAGAATCATTTTCCTTTACCATTCATAGACCAGATGCTAGAAAGACTAGCAGGTCATAATTACTACTACTTTTTGGATGGCTATTCAGGTTACAACCAGATTGCAATAGATCCCCAGGATCAAGAGAAAACAGCATTCACATATCCATTTGGAGTGTTTGCTTACAGAAGGATGCCATTTGGTCTGTGTAATGCACCTGTAACCTTTCAGAGGTGCATGCTCTCTAATTTCTCTGATATGGTGGAAAATTTTCTGGAAGTCTTCATGGACGACTTCTCAATATTTGAGACTCATTCAGCTCCTGTCTTGACCATCTAGAACTTGTTCTAAAAAGGTGCCAAGAGACTAACCTAGTTTTAAACTGAGAAAAATGTCACTTTATGGTGACTGAAGGAATTGTCCTTGGGCACAAAATTTTGAACAAAGGAATAGAGGTGGATCAAGCTAAGGTGGAGGTAATTGAAAAATTACCACCACTTGCCAATGTTAAGGCAATCAGAAGCTTTCTAGGGCATGTAGGATTCTACAGAAGCTTTATAAAGGATTTTTCAAAAATTGCAAGACCTCTGAGTAATCTGCTAGCTGCTGACACGCCATTTATCTTTGATAAGAAGTGTCTGCAAGCGTTTGAGACTCTGAAAGCTAAGCTGGTCACAGCACTAGTCATCTCTGCACCAGACTGGACATTACCATTTGAATTAATGTGTGATGCTAATGATCATGCCATTGGTTCAGTGTTGGGACAGAGGCATGACAAGCTTCTGCACATCATTTATTATGCCAGCCATGTTCTAAATGATGCGCAGAAGAACTACACAACCACAGAAAAGGAATTTCTTGCAGTGGTTTATGCCATTGACAAGTTCAGATCCTATTTAGTAGGATCAAAAGTGATTGTGTACACTGACCATGCTGCTCTTAAATATCTACTCACAAAGCAGGATTTAAAACCTAGACTCATAAGATAGGTGTTTCTTCTGCAAGAGTTTGATATAGAAATAAGAGACAAAAAAGGGATAGAGAACCAAGTAGCAGATCACCTGTCCCGAATAGAACCAGTAGAAGGGGCGTCCCTCCCTCTTATTGAGATCTCTGAAACCTTTCCGGATGAGAAACTCTTTGCCATCCAGGAAGTACCATAGTTTGCAGACATTGCAAACTACAAGGCTGTGAGATTCATACCCAAAGAGTATAGTAGGCAGCAATCAAAGAAATTAATCTCGGATGCAAAGTACTATCTGTGGGATGAACCATATCTCTTCAAGAGATGTGCAGACGGAATAACCGTAGATGTGTGCCTAAAAAAGAAGTGGAGAAGATCCTCTGGCATTGCCATGGATCACAGTATGGAGGATATTTTGAAAGTGAGCGAACAACCACAAGAGCCCTCCAATGTGGCTTCTACTGGCCTACTCTCTATAAAGACTCCCAAGAGTTTGTACGTAATTGTGACAGTTGCCAAAGATCTGGCAATCTGCCTCACGGTTATGCCATGCCTCAACAAGGGATCATAGAGATTGAGTTTTTTGATGTATAGGGTATTGACTTCATAGGGCCTTTCCCACTATCATACTCAAACACTTATATTCTGGTGGCAGTGGATTATGTATCCAAATGGGTGGAGGCTATTGCAACACCCACTAATGATACTAAGACAGTGCTGAAATTCTTCCAAAAATATATCTTCAGCAGATTTGGTGTCCCTAGAGTACTAATCAGTGATGGGGGCACTCATTTCTGCAATAAACAGCTTTACTCTACTATGGTTCGATATGGAGTTAGCTACAGGGTGGCAACTCCATATCATCCACAGATAAATGGGCAAGCTAAAGTCTCTAATAGAGAACTTAAAAGAATCCTAGAATAGACTGTGATTAACCATAGAAGGGATTGGGCAAGAAGCTTGGATGATGCTCTGTGGGCATACAGAACAGCATTCAAGACTCCTATGGGGACCTCTCCATACCAGCTTGTGTATGGAAAAGCCTGTCACATGCCAGTGGAACTGGAACACAAGACCTACTGGGCAACCAGATTCCTAAACCTTGATGCCAAGTTAGCTGGAGAAAAACGATTGCTCCAGTTAAATGAGCTAGAGGAATTCACACTCAATGCTATCGAAAATGCAAAAGTTTACAAAGAAAAAGCAAAAAGATAGCATGATAAGAAGCTGTCATCCAGAGTCTTTGAGCCAGGGCAGAAAGTTCTGCTATTCAACTCTAGGCTTAGGTTATTCCCCGGGAAATTAAAATCCCGGTGGAGAGGACTATATGTGATTACAAGTGTGTCACCATATGGATATGTAGAGCTTCATGATTGTGACTCTGACAAAAAGTTCATTGTTAATGAGCAAAGAGTCAAGCATTATCTTGAAGGCAATGTTGAGCAAGAATGCTCAAGACTGAGACTAGATTAAATCTCAGTAATAGTCCAGCTAAAGACGATAAAGAAGCGCTTATTGGGAGGGAACCTAATTTTATCTATCTATGTTAAAATTCCATTGTTATTTTATGTTTTCTTTAGGTTGATGATCATGTGAAGTCACAAAAACAACTACAAAAATTAAAGCAAAATAAAAAATAGCACACCCTGGAGGACAAGCTTACTGGCGTTTAAACGCCAGTAAGAAGCATCAGACTGGTGTTTAATGCCAGAAAGGAGCATCAAGCTGGCGTTAAATGCCAGAAACAGGCTACAAGCTGGCGTTTAACACCAGAAACAAGTAGCAGTCTGGCGTTAAATGCCAGGATTGCACTAAGAGGGTGTTCTACACGCCTAAATGGTGCAGGGATGAGAAATCCTTGACACCTCAGGATCTGTGGACCCCACAGGATCCCCACCTACCTCACCATTCAAATTCAAACCATTCCCCTCCCAAACCCACCCATTCACACACCTCCATCTCCTCCAATTATTCTTCTACTCCCTTCTTTCTTCTTTTGCTCGAGGACGAGCAAACCTTTTAAGTTTGGTGTGGAAAAAGCGTTGCTTTTTATTTTTCCATAACCATTTATGGCACATAAGGCCGGAGAAACCTCTAGAAAGAGGAAAGGGAAGGCAGTTGCTTCCACATCTGAGTCATAAGAGATGGAGAGCTTCATCTCAAGGGTCATAGTTTAGTGGTAGAGCATTTGATTGCAGATCAAAGAGCCTTGAGGGAAGAGCAACAAAAGGCGAGGAAGAGACATAGAGGAGCACCATTAGATATTCAAGAGGAAGAACAAGCCGCCATCACTAAGGTGGACTCATTCCTTAACTTTCTTGTTCTTATTTTTTTGTTTTTTTTTTATTTTCATACTTCATGTTTGTCTATGTTTTGTGTCTTTACTACATGATCATTATTGTCTAGTGTCTATGTCTTAAAGCTATGAATAACTCCATGAACCCTTCACCTCTCTTAAATGAAAAATGTTCTAAAAACAAAAGAATAAGAAGTACATGAGTTTCGAATTCATCCTTGAAATTAGTTTAATTATATTGATGTGGTGACAATACTTTTTGTTTTCTGAATAAATGCTTGAACAGTGCATATTTTTTATATTAAATTTTATAAATGTTAAAATTGTTGGCTCTTGAAAGAATGATGAATAAGAGAAATATTATTGATAATCTGAAAAATCATAAAATTGATTCTTGAAGCAAGAAAAAGCAGTGAATAACAAAAGCTTCCAAAAAAATGGTGAAAAAAATATAAAAGAAAAAGAAAAAGCAAGCAGAAAAATCCAATAGCCCTTAAAACCAAAAGGAAAGGGTAAAAAGAATCCAAGGCTTTGAGCATCAATGGATAGGAGGGCCCAAGGAAATAAATCTAGGCCTAAGCGGCTAAATCAAGTTGTCCCTAACCATGTGCTTGTGGCATGCAGGTCTAAGTGAAAAGCCTGAGACTGAGTGGTTAAAGTCGTGATCTAAAGCAAAAGAGTGTGCTTAAGAACTCTTGACACCTATAATTGGGGACTTTAGCAAAGCTAAGTCACAATCTGAAAATGTTCACCCAGTTATGTGTCTGTGGCATTTATGTATCCCGGGGTAATATTCGAAAATAAAGTGCTTAGGGCCACGGCCAAGACAGATAAAGTAGCTGTGTTCAAGAATCGACATACTAAACTAGGAAAATTAATAACACTATATGAATTCTAAGTTCCTAGAGATGCCAATCATTCTAAACTTCAAAGGATAAAGTGAGATGCCAAAACTGTTCAGAAGCAAAAAGCTACTAGTCCCGCTCATCTAATTAGAACTAAGCTTCATTGATATTTTTGAATTTATAGTATATTCTCTTCTTTTTATCCTATTTGATTTTTAGTTGCTTGGGGACAAGCAACAATTTAAGTTGGTGTTGTGATGAGCGGATAATTTATACGCTTTTTGGCATTATTTTTAAGTAGTTTTTAGTAGGTTCTAGCTATTTTTTAGTATGTTTTTATTAGTTTTCATGCAAAATTTATATTTTTGGACTTTACTATGAGTTTGTGTATTTTTCTGTGATTTTAGGTATTTTTTTGGCTGAAATTGAGGGATCTGAGCAAAAATCTAATTTAGGCTGAAAAAAGACTGCTGATGCTGTTGGATTCTGACCTTCCTGCACTCGAAATGGATTTTCTGGAGCTACAGGAGTTTATTTGGCGCGCTCTCAAATGCGTTGGAAAGTAGACATTCAGGGCTTTTCAGAAATATATAATATTCCATACTTTGCTCGAAGATAAATGACGTAAACTGGCGTTTAACTCCAGAAACAGCCCAGGCACGTGAAAAGCTCAAGTCTCAGCACCAGCACACACCAACTGGGCCCCATAAGTGGATTTCTGCACTATCTATCTCAGTTTACTCATTTTTTGTAAACCTAGGTTACTAGTTTAGTATTTAAATAACTTTTAGAGATTTATTTTTTACCTCATGACATTTTAGATCTGAACTTTGTACTCTTTGACGGCATGAGTCTCTAAACACCATTGTTGGGCGTGAGGAGCTCTGCTGTGTCTTGATGAATTAATGCAATTATTTCTGTTTTCTATTCAAAAATGCTTGTTTCTATCTAAGATATTCATTCGCACTTCAATATGAAGAAGGTGATGATCCATGACACTCATCACCATTCTCAACCTATGAACGCGTGCCTGACAACCACCTCCATTCTACCTTCGATTGAATGAGTATCTCTTGGATTCCTTAATCAGAATCTTCGTGGTATAAGCTAGAATCCATTGGCAGCATTCTTGAGAATCTGGAAAGTCTAAACCTTATCTGTGGTATTTCGAGTAGGATTCAGGGATTGAATGACTGTGACGAGCTTCAAACTCACAAAGGTTGGGCGTAGTGACAGACGCAAAAGGATCAATGGATCCTATTCCAATATGAGTGAGAACCGACAGATGATTAGCCGTGCGGTGACAGCACACCTGGACCATTTTCACTGAGAGGACGGATGGTAGCCATTGACAACGGTGATCCACCAACACACAGCTTACCATAGAAGGAACCTTGCGTGCGTGAAGAAGATGACAGTAGGAAAGCAGAGATTCAGAAGATAAAGCATCTCCAAAACTCCAACATATTCTTCGTTACTGCATAACAAGTATTATTTAATCCATGCTTTTTATTTACTACCAATCAAAACTGAGATTTATTATTATCCTGACTAAGAGTTACAAGATAACCATAGCTTGCTTCAAGCCAACAATCTCCGTTGGATTCGACCATTACTCACATAAGGTATTACTTAGACGACCCAGTGCACTTACTGGTTAGTGGTACGAGTTGTGAAAAGTGTGATTTACAATTTCATGCACCAGGAATGTTGTAGAGGAAGGAACCCCAAGCAAAGATAATCATGAAGAGGTTGTATCAAAGCATGGGAATCCTAGCTTTCCACTAATTGGATTAATGAAGGCTAGAGTTAATGGCTATCAACTATCAATCAATTGGACACTAGTGACTCAAGAAATCTTAAGTCATCTTCTCAAGCCAAGAACATAGAATTTTACTCTAACATCCTCTCAAGCATTTCATCAAACACTTAGAGGATAGTGAAAGAAAGCATTTTTATTTGTAAGAATAAAAGGAATCAACAACCAACAATTACAAAGAATTAACAAAACAACAATCAACAACATCACAATCACTTGAATTATCTCAAATTGCATTATTAAAAGGAAACAAAAGAACAAGAATATCTCAATTACAAAACCTAGAAACAAAATAAGAGAAATTACAACAAGAGGATAGGGATAGAAAGAAGAACCAAAGTGTAGCAATCATCAATTGAAGTTAGAAGTAGAAGGAGACATGAATTAAACCTAGAACTATGAGATCCTAATCTAACCCTAATTCCTAATCCTAATTCTAGAGAGAAGAGAGAGCTTCTCTCTCTAACTCTAACTACTTCTAAAACTAAACTATGACTAATAATGACAAGTATGAAAAGTATCTTGATTCCCCTTCAATACTTGACTTAAATAGCATCAGAAATGAGTTGGATTGGGCCCACAAGGCTCCTAAAACCGCTGGGGACGATTTCATTAAAGTGGGCCACAGACAGAATCGGCGCGCGCGCGCAAAGTGCGCGTGCGCGCCCCTGAACGTGAAGCAACATATGGCAAAATTTATATCATTTCGAAGCCCCAGATGTTAGCTTTCCAACCCAACTGAAACCGCATCATTTGGACCTCTGTAGCTCAAGTTATGGTCAATTAAGTGCGAAGAGGTCAGACTTGACAGCTTTTTGGTTCCATCATTTCTTCATGAGTTCTCCAACTTTACATGCTTTTTCTTCATTCCCTTGATCCAATCTTTGCCTCCTAAATCTGAAATCACTTAACAAACATATCAAGGCATCTAATGGAATCAAGGTAAATTACATTTAGCTATTTTAAGACCTAAAAAACATGTTTTCACTCTTAAGCACAATTAAAGGAGAATATACAAAACCATGCTATTTCATTGAGTAAATGTGGGTAAAAGGTTATAAAATCCCCTAAAATCAATACAAGATAAACCCTACAAATGGGGTTTATCAGGGAATGAGGATGAAGGGGAGATCCCAACTTCACCCTAACCAAAACCAATCTTGAAGCCCTATGTGCCAAAGGCACCATACCCACAAAGACTGAGAAAAGATGGGAAGGATGGCTAGTTCTCTAAGTTCCTAGAGATCTTCAAGAGGCTCCAAATCAACATACCATTTGCTGAGGCATTAGAACAAATGCCACTCTATGCCAAGTTCTTAAATGAGCTTATAACCAAAAAGAGGAACTGGGAGGCAAAGGAAACCATAGTATTGACTGAGAAATGCAGCGCCATCATACAGAAGAAGCTACCTCAAAAGCTAAAAGACCCAGTGAGTTTTCAAATTTCCTGCATCATAGGGGACATCACTATTGAGAAAGCTTTGTGTGATTTCGGAGCTAGCATAAATCTTATGTCCCTAACCATGATGAGAAGGATGAAGATTGAGGAAGCCAAGCCAACAATAATGGTACTCCAATTGGCTTACAGAACATTTAAGTTTCCACATGGGGTGGTGGAAGACTTGCTAGTAAAAGTAGGAGAATTCATTCTCCCTGCTGATTTCGTTGTGCTAGACATAGAAGAAGAGGCCAACACGTCAATTATCCTAGGAAGACCATTTCTAGCTACTTCTGGAGCCATCATTGATGTGCAAAAAGGCGAACTAGTCTTGAGATTTCATGAAGAGAAAATGGTCTTCGATGTCTTTAAAGTAATGAGTTACCCCAAAGAATCCATAGGAGAATGCATGCTGGTAGACACCACGGAATAGATAGTTCAAGAAGTCATGGAAGAAGAATAATGTGGAGGAAGCATTGAGCTGGAACAAGTGCCAGATAGAGAACTACCACAAGCAACCATGAGGAACCCAATCATACCAACTACCACAGACAACAAAGATGTAGAGTCACCAAAACTAGAGCTGAAAGCCTTACCACCCATCTTAAAATATGAATATCTGAGTGCTAACAACACTTACCCAGTAATCATAAATTCAAGTCTGAGTAAGGAACAAGAAGAGGAACTTATCCAAGTGCTGAGACAACACAAGGATGCCACAGGCTGGACACTTGCAGATTTAAAGGGGATCAGTCCTTCAATGTATATTTATAAGATCTTACTTGAAGAGGATGCCAAACCCTCAACACAACAACAAAGGAGGCTGAACCCAACTATGACTGAAGTGGTTCAAAAAGAAGTGCTGAAATTTTGGCAAGCAGGGGTGATCTACCCCATCTCAGATAGCCCTTGGGTAAGCCCAGTGCAAGTAGTCCCTAAGAAGGGAAGGATCACTGTTGTGGAAAATGAGAAGAATGAATTGATACCCACCAGGACAGTGACCGGATGGCATATGTGCATTGACTACCGGAAACTTAATGAAGCCACCCGGAAGGATCACTTTCCCCTACCCTTCATGGACCAGATGCTTGAGAGATTGGCAGGACATGAGTATTATTGTTTCCTGGATGGATATTCGGGCTACAACCAAATTATTGTAGACCCCAAGGATTAGGAAAAAACTTCATTTACTTGTCCATATGGTATTTTTGCTTATAGGAGAATGCCCTTTGGATTATGCAATGCACCTGCAACATTCCAAAGGTGCATGCTCTGCATTTTTTCAGATATGATTGAGAAGTTCATAGAAGTATTTATGGATCACTTCTCTGTGTTTGGGAACTCATATTCTGATTATTTGTACCAGCTTGCTCTTGTGCTTAAAAGGTGTCAAGAGACCAACCTGGTTTTAAACTGGGAGAAGTGCCATTTTATGGTGACTGAAGGGGTGGTTCTTAGTCACAAGATTTCCAAAGATGGTATAGCAGTAGACAAGGCAAAAGTGGAAGTAATTAAAAAATTACCTCCACCTTGCAATGTCAAAGCAATCAGAAGCTTCTTGGGACACGCTGGGTTCTATAGGAGGTTTATTAAAGATTTTTCAAAGATTACAAAACCCCTTAGCAACCTACTTGTCTCAAATACCCCATTTGTTTTTTATAGAGAGTGCATGGTAGCCTTTGATGAACTAAAAAAAAAACTCTCCTCTGCACCTATTATAGCACCACCAAGCTGGGATCTTCCCTTTGAACTAATGTGTGATGCATCTGATTTTGCTGTTGGCGCTGTTCTAGGACAGAGGAAAGATAAGCTAGTACATATAATTTACTATGCTAGAAGGTCCTTAATGAGAATCAAAGGAACTATACCACCACGGAGAAAGAACTTTTAGCCATAGTTTTTGCTTTTGATAAGTTTAGATCATATCTCATTGGCTCAAAAGTAATTGTGTTCACTGATCATGCAGCACTCAAATACTTGCTTACCAAACGAGAATCTAAGCCCAGACTAATAAGGTGGATCCTGCTGCTCCAAGAATTTGATATTGATATTAAAGATAGGAGTGGAGCAGAGAACAAGGTAGCTGACCACCTCTCAAGGATCCCACAAGAAGAAGAAATACAGCAAGTAGCAGTAAATGAAAGCTTTCCTAATGAACAATTGATGATGATTCAAGTAGCCCTTTGGTTTGCAAACATAGCTAATTTCAAGACTATTGGGGAGCTACCAACTAACATCAATAAGCACACGAGGAGGAAGCTAATCAAGGATGCCAAACACTACATCTGGGATGACCCCTATTTGTTCAAAAAGTGTACTGATGGAGTCCTAAGAAGGTGTATATCCCATGAAGAAGGACATGAAGTGTTATGGTAGTGCCATGGGTCAGCATATGGAGGTCACTTCAGTGGAGAAAGGACAGCAGCAAAAGTGCTCCAATCTGGATTTTACTGGCCAACAATGTTTAAGGATGCCAAGGAAATAGTGTCAAGGTGTGATGAATGTCAAAGAGCTGGTAATCTAAAGAAGAGGAATGAGATGCCACAACAATACATACTAGAGTTGGAGCTATTTGATGTATGGGAAATGGATTTCATGGGACCCTTCCCAACCTCCTACTCAAATAGCTACATATTACTGGCTGTTGATTATGTTTCAAGGTGGGTAGAAGCCATAGCCACTGCAACAAATGACAACAAGGTTGTGATAAGCTTCTTGAGAAGGAACATCTTCAGCAGATTTGGAGTTCCCAGTGCTCTCATTAGTGATGGAGGGACACACTTCTGCAATAAACAACTGGAAGCACTTCTTCTCAGATATGGAGTAAAGTACAAAGTGGCAACTCCATACCACCCACAGACCAACAGGCAAGCCGAGATCTCCAACAGAGAGCTAAAATGAATCCTTAAAAAAATTTTTGGAAGCTCAGTAAAGGACTGGTCTAAGAAGCTAGACGATGCCCTATGGGCCTACAAGACAGCCTTCAAGACCCCCATTGGGATGTCACCATACCAACTGGTATTTGGCAAGGCTTGCCACTTGCCAGTTGAACTGGAGCATAGAGCCTTCTGGGCTATAAAACTACTGAATTTTGATGAGCAAGCTGCTAGAGAAAAGAGATTAATGTAACTCAATGAGCTGGAAAAGTTTAGAAATCAAGCATATGAGAATGCAAAAATCTACAAAGAGAACACAAAAAGGTGGCATGACCAAAAGATAGCAAAAAGGGAGTTCACTGAAGGACAGAAGGTGTTACTCTACAACTTAAGACTCAAGTTCTTCCCTGGAAAACTCAAGTCTCGATGGTCAGGACCTTTCACCATACTCAAAGTGTTTCCCTATGGTCATGTGGAGCTCATGGAGGACAAAACTCAGAGAACTTTTTCTATCAATGGCCATAGACTCAGACACTACTTGGGAGGCTCCTTGGAGGAGCAGAGAATGAGCTACAACCTCAGCTAAAGATGAAAGAATGTCAAGCTAATGACAATAAAAAAGTGCTAGTTGGGAGGCACCCCAACACTTTATCCTTTTTGATTTAATTGCTTTCTTAGAAGTAGTTTAAATTTTGTTGCTTTAGATAGTTTACTTTTTAGTAATTAAGATTAGTTTATAATTGTAGATTAGAAGTTTGATATTAGCTTTGATAGCTAGAATTTCTTTACACTCTCTTATTTCTTTCTAATTGGGAATTGCAACTTGATGAATGCATAACTAATGATGAGTGAATGGGCTGAGAACTAGCTAAAGTGCTAAGTTTGGTGTGGCCTCTCACCACTTAATCTAGGCTTACAAACAATTAATAGTTTGATTTTAAAGAGTAAGCCCAGAGATTAAGTTTGGTGTGGCCACCACCAAGGATCACATAGCAGCCAAAGTCACCCAAGTTGAAAGCACTTAATGCTTTGGGTAAAGACATGAATGCGGTTTAATGAGTTCAGAGGAATTGAAATCAAAAGAAAATGAAAAGTTTGATGTTATTCCACTCTTATGAACACATTAACTACACAATGATGAAACCAATTTATTAAGATGCCAAAGAATTAAGTTTGGTGTCCCAAGGGACACCCATCAGTTACAATCCAATTCATTCTTGATGAGAAGGAACGTGAAGGGGTTCTTTTGTCATTACTAATGGGTTCAGTTTCAATTTCAGGAGAGAAAATGGGGCCCACATGGTAAACAACTTACAAAACAAGGAAGTCAAAGTATACTTGCACTTTGGAACTTGACACACGCAGAAGACACTGTGAGAAAAGAGTCGGCGCCTCTTCCCACGCTAGGCACCACTTCCCAAAGTGGAAAAACATTTAACCCTTTTTATTTTCCACCCTTCGAACCACACCATCCACCCATTATAAAAGCTCCACCCCCATCTCCTCTCCCACTTCAACAATTCTCACACCCCTCACCATCACTTCTCTTCTCATCTTCTACTATCTCTCATCCCTTACTTTCTTTTTTTTTCTTGATTGGGACAATTAAGTCCTAAGTTTGGTGTTAGAGCAAAACCTTGTTTTGCCTTCTCTTACTTTCAACCCCCATTTTTTTACAACCTCAAGCACACCCTCCCAACCTAATGGCACCACCAAAATGCTCAGCCTCAAAGAAAAGAAAAACCAAGGAACCAACCTCTGGATCCTCAAGCTCTTTTAATGACTACAAGTTCCTTTCCGTATTCAACCAAACCCAATTCTATGGTTGGGTGAGTGAAAGGGAAATCATTCCAGAAGTTGGGTTTCAACTAGGGAGATCCTGAATGAAATTTGTGTGATGAATGTGCTTTGGATAAATGATAAGGATGGGATACCCAACCAATTGAGGAGAAGAGATTTGAGCCCTCAAGCTAGAGGGTGGCTAGAGTTTGTGAGGAGGTCCCTAATCCCCATATCCAATACTTCAGAGGTGACCAAGGAAAGAGCTGTGCTCATCTACAACATCATGAAAGGAGAAAGCATCAACGTGGGGGAGATGATCGCCAATAACATCAACAAAGTACTGAAAAGCACCAGTGACAACACAAGGTTGGCATTCCCCAGCATTATACAGAGGCTATGTGATGAGGCTGGAGTTGAAAAGATTATTGATGAAGTGCTTGTGAAGCAAGACAAGTTCATAACTACCAAAAAGATGGCCAAAGTGGTGGCTATCCACCCACTCAACAGGGCTATAGAACGAAGAGCTCATGCTCATGAACCATAACAACAACAAGCAGAGGAAGAGGCAGAAGAACAACCTCACTTCTTGGCTCTTCAACCACCACCACACTACCAATATCAACAATTTCCAAAGGGATTCAATTGAGAGCAATTGCAAGGAGATGTACACCAAATGAAAGGGAAACCTACACCACTTGAGGGAAGATGTCAATCAATTCAAAGAGACTCAGTAACAACAATGGAGCCAAGTTAACCAAAACATTTAGCAACTCCAAAGGAGTTGGGAGCATATGAGGAAGGAGCAGCAAGAACAATTTGACTGGGGAGAGGTGCGAAGCGCACTAGACAAAATAACAGAGCAAGGCACGTGGCAACAGGGGAACTTGGCTGAATTCAGAAATCTCTATGATGCCAGGACCATATCTAGGAGGCAGTGTGACATCAACACACAAGCCAAGTTGAATCACTTGTGTAACGTTGTAGCCGCTCTAAACCCAGGATACCCAACCTTCATGCAAGGGATGGAAGAGCTAAGTGCAAGACAAGAAGAAATCCAAGCCAAACATAAGGAAGATGAAAGAAATTACATGAGGAGGTTAGGATTTTGGAAGCCCAAGGATACCAAGGCTCAAGAAGGTTCCTCCAAGCCAGATGAAGGTGGCTCATCCCCTCCAAAGAAGAAGGACAAAGGGAAGGGGCCAATGAATTAAAGATGAAGCTGCTCAAGGTTATTGAGTCCCATTGTTGACACTTTCCAATATCTAAATTCTGTTTAAGCCTTTGCTTTATTTACTTCTTAAATAATCATGCTAGGATAGTTTATGTTTTATGCTTAGTTTTTAATTCCTGTTTGAAGTCTTTATGAGTTTTTTTTTACAAGAAAGAAAATGTCATGTATTTCAAGTCGTCATCAACTTAAATTAAAGTAGAGCTTATCACAATAAGAGTTACTGTGAGTTGTGAAAAAATAATAAGAGAGACCAAGGCCAAGAGGAATCATCAAACAAACTAAGAAACAAGAAACTGAGTGTAGAACCTTGGATGAACTAAAAAGAAAATGAGTTATGGAGAGCAACTAGTCCTATAAAGTATAACAAAGGAAGACTAAAGAGCATCTACTACTCGAATAGGAAAAGAAACATTAAAAAGCTCAAAAAAGGGAATTAATGATCCTAGTAGATGCTTGTGGTGAAGATGTGTCAAGAAGAGACCTGGGCAAGTAAATTCTTAGGGGTGTCTCAACACCCAGTACCCTAAAACCAACTGGTTTGGGAGTGCTAATTGAAAGCCTAATTAAAAGGTTGTCTTGAGATAAAACACTTAGAGTCGTGGTCAAGAAAGCAAAATAATCCTTACTACTTCAAGGTGACAATCAATAGAAAGGACCCCTGAAGCCTATGCCTAAAGGAACTCTCAAGGATCCAAGAGCTTTCCATGACAATTAAAACATTCATACATGTGTTGGACACTTAGTTTTACTCTTAGTTGTATTGCAATTATTCGAAGCCAAGGCCTCAAGATATAAAGGTTTACTCACATTGATTTGCTTGGGACAAGCAAAGCTTAAGTTTGGTGTTGTGATGACTTGCATCATCTACCCTTCTTTCTTGCATAAAGAAGACCATAAAAGAGCATAAATCTCATTTGATCAGTACAATTCATGCATTATTTGATGAATATTATGGTACACTACTTTGAGATGAGTTGTACTGAATTTCAGGTGAAAAAAGGCATCAAAAATAGGAAGAAGACAAACAAGAAGCTGGGCGTGTGAAACTAGCGTGCCACTTGGGAGCAAACACCACAAAAACGCACTGGCGTGGCACGCCAGGAGCTAGGCGTGGCACGCCAGTACTAAAGTCCAGAGAAGAAGTCCAAGCACAAATGTATGGGCGTGGCATGCCAGGGACTGGGCGTGGCACGCTAGTAAAAAATTCCAGCGTGCAAAATGGAGGACACAAAAGGGGCGTGGCACGCCAGGTTGGTCGTGGCACGCCTGACCCATCAACTATTATGGGCGTGCCACTTGAGCAAAGGGGCGTGTCACGCCAACTCACCATCTCAAGAAGAACCTCTACTATGGCGTTCCACTTGGTGTCGAAGGCGTGGCACGCCAGCTCCAAGAAGTCACTTGGGCGTGCCACTTGAGAACCCAGGCGTGGCACGCCAAGCTTGAAGAGTACACAAATGTATGGGTGTGCCACTTGAGCAGCATGGCGTGGCACGCTAGTACAATGATCCAGAGAAGGGGCTGAAGGCAATTGAAGACTGGGCGTGCCACTTGAAGTCGAGGGCGTGGCACGCTAACCTCTCAACCTCACTTAGGTGTGCCACTTGAGCGACCATGCGTGGCATGCCAATGCACAAAAATAACAAAAGTAAGCATTGGGCGTGCCACTTGGTGTTGAAGGCGTGGCACGCCAACCCGAGCATGTCACTATGGCGTGCCACTTGAAGGCCGAGGCGTGGCATGCCAACTACTGGAACAAGACAAGATCATGGGCGTGGCACGCCAACCTTCAGGCGTGGCACACTGGTGCAAGTTTCCAGAGAGGATGGAGGAGGCCAATTACATGGGGCATGCCACTTGGTATCGAAGGCATGGCACGTCACTCACTATTCTTCACTTAGGCGTGCCGCTTGAGTAACTAGGCGTGGCACGCCAAGTCATTCAGAGGGCAAAGAAGCATTGAGGCATGCCACTTGAGTTCATGGCGTGGCATGCCAAACAGAGGAACCACTCACTCACAAAGGAGTGTGGCACGCCAGACCCTGGATGTGCCACGCTAGTTCAAGTTTTCAGAGGCAAAGAAAAGTGTAAAAAGGCAAAGGGCGTGCCACTTGAGTTCGAAGGTGTGGCACGCCAATGTTGATAGAGAGCTGGGCGTGCCACTTGAAGGATTGGGCGTGGCACGCCAAGCTAGGAAAGAAGGGCACGTGACACGCCAGCAAAGCGCCAGCCACACACCAACTGGGAAGTCACGCTTATTTAGTTTTCTTTTCCCTCCAAAATGTAATTTTCCCTTTTCACTTTTGTAATTCTTTTATTTTACTAGGAGTAGTATAAATACCCCAAAAGAGTACTGAAGAAAGGGTTAAGCAGTCAGTTTTAGATCCACTTTTACACTTCACTTTTGAGTACTTTTTGAGCTATGAGTAGCTAACTTCCCTCTCATTGAGAGAGGAAGCTCTGTTGTACTTGATGGATTGATAATAGTGAAATTCTTCTTCTCTTCATCTTCTCTTTGATTTTTCTAGAAGGAATTTCATCTTAATGCTTAGTGTTCAATTATCTTGAGAAAGAGATTGAATGAAATTGGGTTTCATGGGAACCTTGGGAAAGGAAACATGAAACCATGCTTGAAATCCCTTCTCACACTCGAGTAGAATCTGGGTTTTGGTGTTTGGATACGTGACATATAATCTTCCCTCTACCTGGACCTATAAGGGTGTGTGGTATAATCAGGGACCAAGCATATCCCTCTTCGTGAGCAATTAGACCAAGGAATTGGCTATTGATCAA
Organism: Arachis duranensis; assembly: GCF_000817695.3. Classification (NCBI taxonomy): domain Eukaryota; kingdom Viridiplantae; phylum Streptophyta; class Magnoliopsida; order Fabales; family Fabaceae; genus Arachis; species Arachis duranensis. The sequence goes on along the minus strand of NC_029780.3, from coordinate 68,333,297 downwards.
GATCTGAGAGATTGAGTCACCAAGGGATTGGGGCTCGATCAATCATGATTGCCAAGAGGTCAATGAGTTGCATGATTGAAGAGGATATAAGCTAGATTTAATCTAAAGAGGCAACATCTCCCAATCTCAATGAACTTCCCCATTCTTATCTATCAATTTCTTTACTACTTAATTTTACATTCAGCAAATCCCCACTCCCATTTACATTCAAGTCACTTATGATTCAGCACTTTACATTTTGCAATTTCTTGTTTCTGCACTTTATAGCCTTTGTTTATATTCTAGTCATTTACATTTATGTCATTTACAATTCTGCACTTCACAATCTTATTGATCCGCTTGACTAATTCATCAATCAATTAAAACTGCTTGAATTTACCAATCTCTGTGGATACGATCCCACTCCACTGTGGGTTATTACTTGGCGATAATTTTGGTGCGCTTGCCAAAAGAACTAATTCACTAATTTTTTAAATGGGTAGTGAATTCTGGTCATCAAGCCTCCTAAACTCGAGTTCAAACCATTACCATCATCCCTAAAATATGCATTTTTAGGGGATGAGGACACCTATCCTATGATTATAAGCTCTACCTTAGAGCCACAGGAAGAAAAAGCACTAATCCAAGTGCTAAAGACACACAAGACAGCTCTTGTGTGGACTATAAGTGACCTTAAGGGCATTAGCCCAAACCGTTACATGCACAAAATCCTGCTGGAAGATGATGCCTGACGTGGCAGAAATTTTGCCGATTAAGAATTTATAGTGAAAATAGCGTTGCGAGTACAGTTCTTAACCAACAAAAATCCACTTATCAATTTACAAAGGGTTGTCACAATTTTAGAATAAAAATACTGGGAGTATGAATCTCAGGTCATCTCCCAACGAGTTGCAGAGAAAGTGCTATTTTATTGACTAGGAAGGTTCTGAGAAATTTGGAGTTGGAGAATAGAATTAAAGCAAGGAAAATTAACAAGAGATTCAATTAACTATGATAAAAAGCCTTGACTGGGGGAAGATTAATCGGAAGTTCTATCCTTGTTAGATGTTCCCAAGTGTAATAGTAATAGGTTGTTTTTCTAATTAGTTATCCCTTACTGAATAAAGGAAAGTCAAGTAACTAACTTACCAACTCTATCCTCAAGTTCTAATCCTCTTCTAAGGGAGGATTAGAGTTAGAGACTAGAGAGTCAACCAACAACTTCCAATCAGAATTAACACTTGAGTATTCCCAACTCAAGGTTCTTCTCTTAATAAACCCCCCATGTCAAGTTGGGAGTCTACTCCATTGACATGAATACTACGTTCACAAGCATATAAGGGGAATAAAGAGAAGACATGATAAATTGAAAAAAACTAAAAATTAATTAAAGGTAAAAATAATTCTTTGCATTAATAAATCCCAAAGTCATAAACATACGTATCTGAACAGGGTAAGTGGGCAATTAAAAGAGTAAAGGGATGAAGAAACAAACTAGAATAGTGTAAACTTCAATGGAGGTAGTAACTCTTCAATATCTGAATCAAAAACATAAAACTTGAAATCTATGAATGTAAAGAACCCTAGAGGAAGAAGTTATTTCTCTCTCCAAGATTCCAAAACTAAACTAAAAACTAATGAATGAGATGATGTGTGAATGTCTCTTGAGTTCCTGCTATTCCCCTGGCTCTAATCTGTGTTTCTGGGCCAAAAACTGGGTCGAAGCTTGGCCCGAAATTGTCCCCAACATTTTCTACGATTTCTGCAGGTAGCGCATGTCACACGTACGCATCAGTCACGCGTACGAGTCGTTGGTCATCTTCGCCAATCACGCGTACGCGTCAGGCACGCGCACCCGTCGCTGTGCGAACTCCAATTCACGCGCACGCATCAGGTACGCGCACGTGTCGCTCCTCGATGGCTCTCTCCTTTAATTCTTGTTCTCCTTCCATTTATGTAAGCTTCCTCTCCATCCTCTAAGCCATTTCTACCCTATAAAGCTTAAAAATACTTAACGCACAGATTACGGCATTGAACGGTATAAATGGGGATTAAAAATATATAATTTAAAGGTTTAGGAAGAAAGTTTTCAATCCTAGAATAAAATTGGGAAGGAATTGTAAAAATTATACAAATTATATGAATAAGTGTGAGAATAATGGATAAAATTCACCCAATTAAGCACAAGATGTACCACAGAATAGTGGTGCATCAAATCTCCCCACACTTAAATATTAGCATGTCCTCATGCTAAGCTCAGGTAGATAGAAAGAATGAATGGGGAAAGTAAGACTCATGAAATGTAACCTATATATGAATGCAACTATATGATGAAATTTCTATACCTACTTGGTTAAGGAAATGAACAAGTTCTCCAAGACAGATAAAATTCAGATTCCACTAACTCAAATTACACAATAAAAGATAAGTAAACTTGTAAGAAGATAGCTCATGAAAGCAGGGAACATAGAGTCAAGCATTGAACCCTCACTGGAAGTGTGTATGCACTCTAATCACTCAAGTGTATAGGGTAGTCCACTCTAGTCTCTTCTACTCATGCGTTCTTAAATTTGTTCTTCATCTAACCAATCAATAAATATTTAGTGCACACATGCAAACATCATGAGGTCTTTTTCAAGGTTTTAATGGGGCTTAGGTAAGGGTGAAGATACATGTATGGCCAAGTGAGCTAAGAATTGAATCCTTGATTAACTTAAGTTCTCACCTAACGCACACACATTCCCTATGCTTCTAAAATCATGCCTAACTACCCATAGTCTCACTTTTGTGTTTTTCACCTACTCATGTATTCAAATGTTCTTCTATTTTACCTCACATGCATTGATCTTTTTATTGAACTTAACATTGGGGTGCTTTTGTTCCCCTAAATTTGGAAAAAAAATTATTTTATTATTACTTTTTTTATAGAAATAAACATAACAATTCAATGCATATGGTTTTCCTGATTTCATATGAGTAGGCACCCAAATTCCCTATATTTAAATAAAGTGAAAACACAACACCTTCCTATTAACCCAGGTTCTCCACAATTCTCCACACTTAGTTGACACACAATCTCTATCTTAAGCTAACTAAAGATTCAATTGGGGTAATTAATTGTTTTTCCGCTTAAGGCTAAAGATGTGGTAATATATAGAACAAATGGGGATTTAAAAGGCTCAAAGTGGTAAACAAGGGTAATTAGAATGGCAGGCCATTTGGGATAGTGAGCTAATAACAAATGATGGCCTCAATCACACATATGCATGAATACATCAAATAATGGATATATAGAATAGAACAAACCATAGATTGCAATCACAGAGGAGAGAAAACACACAAGAATAAAAATAATGGTTAAATAATGTAACCATACAACTAGGCTCAAAATCTCACTAGGTTGTGTGTTCTAGCTCTAACCATGTTCCAAATTACAATCTTCAGACAAGTTTAACATATAATTTTAATTTGAATTAGTGAAATTTTCGAAAATAGGGTCTTGAAAAGAAACTTATTATTTTTCAACCAAGTAGAATATGCATGCAAACACTTATTACTATGCAATCTATACTATCTAACAGAAGAAGAGAAAACTATTGGTGTTAAGAAAGAGCAATTATCTCCGCAAGTCAGGTACTGACCGACCTCCCCACACTTAAAGCTTGGCACTGTCCTTGGTGCCATCAGTCAGGAACAAAGGGGGGCTGGTAACAGCATCTCCACAGTTGGAGTCATCATGGCTCCCAGTGCGGGTAGGTGAAGTGGAGTCTGGAGTATCTGATTCTTCTTCAGGTGGGTAGTTGCCAACAATCAGCTTCTTGAGGTATGTAAATTGGTGCTTGTGACGGCGCTCCATTCGCTCTACCTACCGGTCTAGCCAGTCCAACCTCTAAAGTATCTGAAGGAGTAGCTGATTTGTTGAAGGTGCTTTTGATGTGGAAGGAGAAGGAGTATCTCTGGCCGGGTCTACAGTTCGGCTGATAGTGGTTGCTGGGAGTATGATATACTTCCTATTGGGGACTTTCTGATCATCCCGTGGAATCATGGTCCTGGTGTCCCCAGCTCTGTAGGAGACTCCGGTGGTTGAGACTAGATCTGAAACCAAGGATGGAAAAGGTAGGCTTCCCGCAATCTGTACGTGTCCCATGGCTTGCCGGAGGTGTCTTGGTAAGTTGAGGGGCTAGTCTGTAAGGATACACCAAATGAGAACAGCCATGTCTGCAGTGAAGGAGGACTCATCAGTGCTCAAAAAGGCGTAGTGGGACATAATCTGTGCCCACACCCGAGCCTCCAAGGTAAGTGCTGAAGCCAATATGCCCTTAGGGCAGGATCAATGGTAACCATAAATCCATCTGCAACCAGGTTGTGCTATAACTCTGAGGACGTCGTCCCAGTCAAATTGGTATGTCTGGTGCTTGAGAGAGGCTTCTTGGTATGCGTCCAATCCTTCTGGAGCAGGGGAAAGATCTAAAATTCACTGAATGGCCCCTTCAGATATAGGGACCTACTTCTGACGGACATAGACAAACTGCAGGTTTGGCGTGTGAAAATTGGAGTAGAATTCAACTACCCATGAAAGGTTGACCTACCTTGGCTGCCTCCATAACAATTCCCATTATCTGCACTCAATGCGGGGCTCTATAAGATCAGCAATGTTGGTAGGGAGGATGAGTAGGTGCTCATTGTTGTAATTTCGCTCAACCAGGATAGGGAACATCTGCTCACAGTAGTGGTTAGTGAACCGTACAGTGTCCCTTGCTGGAAAGGCTTTCTCAATTTCATCGACCTTGATAATCCTCTTGACCCGCTTTGTTGATGGCTTGACTGATGTTGAGGGTGGTTCCTCTGCTGGTGCTCTTCTCGTTCCTTTTCTCTCCGGTGGCTTGTTAGAGGCCTTCTCTTTACCCTTTCTGGTGGCCATCCTGAAAAGGAAGAAAGGAAAAGGACATTAAATCAAGTAGCTAGAACCAGAAGGAGGAAATATACAAGTGATAATCAAAGGGTTAGAGCAAGGAGGAGGGAGGTACAAGTGATAATCCATGCCAAGGTGGTGCACGAAATTGCAATCACACTTTTGCAATCCACACAACTAACCAGCAAGTGCACTGGGTCGTCCAAGTAATACCTTACATGAGTAAGGGTCGATCCCACGGAGATTATTGGTTTGAAGCAAGCTATGTTTATTTTATTATTCTTAGTCAGGATTTCAATTAAAATTATCAGTTGAATTATTAGAAAAATAAAAGAGCGTGAATTAATTACTTGTAATGCAGTAATGGAGAATATGTTGGGGTTTTGGAGATGCTTTGTCATCTGAATCCCTGCAATATAATATTCAACTCAATAACATAATTGCAAAGTTCCTTCCATGGCAAGCTCTATGTAGGGTGTCACCGTTGTCAATGGCTACTTCCCATCCTCTCAGTGAAAATGGTCCAGATGCTCTATCACAGCACGGCAAATCATCTGTCGGTTCTCAACCAGGTTGGAATAGAATCCCTTGATTCTTTTGCGTTTGTCATCACGCCCAGCCTTCAGGAGTTTGAAGCTCGTCACAGTCATTCAATCCCGGAATCCTACTCGGAATACCACAGACAAGGTTAGACTTTCTGGATTCTCATGAATGCCGCCATCACTCCGGCTTATACCACGAAGATTTTGATTAAGAAATCTAAGAGATATTCATTCAATCTGATGTAGAACAGAGGTGGTTGTCAGACACACGTTCATGGGTTGAGGAAGGTGATGAGTGTCACGGATCATCACCTTCTCCATAATTAAGCGCAAATGAACATCTTAGATAGGAACATGCATATGTGAATGGAAAAATATAAGTAATTGCATTAATTTATTGAGACGCTGCAGAGCTCCTCACCCCCAACAATGGTGTTTAGAGACTCATGCCGTCGAAGTGTATGTAGTTCAGATCTGAAAATGTCATGAGGTACAAAATAAGTCTCTAAAAGTTGTTTAAATAGTAAACTAGTAACCTAGGTTTACAAAATTCACATCTCTGGACTTTACTATGAGTTTGTGTGTTTTTCTGTAATTTAAGGTATTTTCTGGCTGAAATTGAGGGACCTGAGCAAAAATCTGATTCAAAGGCTGAATAAGGACTGCTAATGCTATTGGATTCTGACCTCCCTACACTCGAAATGGATTTTTGGAGCTATAGAAACCCAAATGGCGCGCTCTAAATTGTGTTGGAAATTAGACATCCAGGGCTTTCCAGCAATATATAATGGTCCATACTTTGCTCGAGTATTGACGACGCCAATTGGCGTTCAAACGCCAACTCCCTACCCTATTCTGGCGTTAAACGCCAGAAACAGGTTACAAGCTAGAGTTAAACGCCAAAAACAGGCTACAAAGTGGCGTTTAACTCCATGAAAAGTATCTACACATGAAAGCTTCAATGCTCAGCCCAGGCACATGCCAAGTGGGCTCGAAAGTGGATTTCTGCATCATTTACTTATTTCGGTAAACCCTAATAACTAGTCTAGTATAAATAGGACCTTTTACGATTGTATTAGACATGCTGGGATCTTTGATCAGTTTTATGCTATCTTAGACATTGGGGGCTGGCCTCACGGCCATGCCTAGACCATCATCACTTATGTATTTTCAACGGTGGAATTTCTACATACCATAGATTAAGGTGTGGAGCTCTGCTGTTCCTCGAGTATTAATGTAATTACTACTGTTTTCTATTCAATTCATGCTTATTCTTGATCTAAGATATCCATTCGCACACAAGAACATGATGAATGTGATGATTATGTGACGCTCATCACCATTCTCACTTATGAATGCGTGCCTGACAAACACTCCCGTTCTACATGCAAACGAGCTTGAATGCATATCTCTTAGCCTTCTGGTTCACGATCAGAGTCTTCGTGGTATAAGCTAGAATCAATTGGCATCATTCTTGAGATTCGAAATGTCTAAACCTTGTCTGTGGTATTCCGACTAGGATCTGGGATGGGATGACTGTGACGAGCTTCAAACTCGCAACTGTTGGGTGTAGTGACAGACGCAAATGGATCAATGGATCCTATTCCAACATGAGTGAGAATCGACAGATGATTAGCCGTGCGGTGACAGTGCATTTGGACCATTTTCACTGAGAGGACGGACAGTAGCCATTGACAACGGTGATCCCCCAACATATAGCTTGTCATAGAAAGGAGTATGAAGGATTGGATGAAGGCAGTAGGAAAACAGAGATTCAGAAGGAATAACGCATCTCCATATGCTTATCTAAAATTCCCACCAATGAACTACATAAGTATCTCTATCTTTATTTTAAGTTTATTTATCTTTTAATTATCAAAACTCCATAACCATTTGAATTTGCCTGACTGAGATTTACAAGATGACTATATCTTGCTTCAAGCCAACAATCTCTGTGGGATCGACCCTTACTCACGTAAGGTATTACTTGGACGACCTAGTACACTTGCTGGTTAGTTGTGCGAAGTTGTGAAAAAGAGTTGAGATTACAATTGTGCGTATCAAGTTGTTGGCGCCATTGAGATCACAATTTTGTGCACCAGTTTTTGGCGCCATTGCCGGGGATTGTTCGAGTTTAGACAACTGACGGTTCATCTTGTTGCTTAGATTAGGTAATTTTTTCCTTGTTTCAACCTTTATTCTATTTTCAAAAAGTTTTCAAAATTTTTCTTCTTTTACATTTTTCTAAAAATAATTTTCAAAAAATCCAAAAAAATTAATAAAATCATAAAAACCAAAAATTTTGTGTTTCTTGTTTGAGTCTAGAGTCAATTTTTAAGTATTGGTGTGAATTGCATGTTTTAATTTTTCTAAAAAAATTCGAAAATTCATGCATTGCATTCTTCATGATCTTCAAGTTGTTCTTAATGAGTCTCCTTGTTTGATCTTCATATTTTCTTGTTTTGTGTCTTTTCTTGTTTTTCATATGCATTTTCAAATTTTTAGAGTCAAATGTTTAAAAATTTCTAAGTTTGGTGTCTTGCATGTTTTTCTTTTCTTGAAAATTTTTCAAAAATAAGTTTTTGATGTTCATCATGATCTTCAAAGTGTTCTTGGTGTTCATCTTGACATTCAAAGTGTTCTTGCATGCATCATTGGTTTTGATCCAAAATTTTCATATTTTGAGTCATTTTTGTGTTTTTCTCTCTCATCATTAAAAATTCAAAAAAATTCAAAAAATATGTTTTCCTTATTTCACTTATAAATTTCGAAATCTTTGGGTTGACTTAGTCAAAAAATTTTAAAATAAGTTATTTCTTGTTAGTCAAGTCAAAATTTTTATTTCAAAAATTTATCTTTTCAACATCTTTTTCAAAATCAAATATTTTTCATTTTTTTCCTTTGTTTTTCGAAAAATTTCAAAAATCTTTTTAAAACTTTTCAAAATCTTTTTATTATCTTTATTTCATATTTTTTGAAATTATTACTAACAACTAATGTTTTGATTCAAAAATTTCAAGTTTGTACTTTCTTGTTAAGAAAGGTTCAATCTTTAAATTTTAGAATCATATCTTTTTGTTTCTTGTTAGTCAAGTCATCAATTTTAAAAATCAAATCTTTTTCAAAAATTTGCTTTTCAATCATATCTTTTCAAACATATCGTTTCAATAAAATCTTTTTCAATCATATCTTTTCAATTATATCTCTTTTAATTTGATTTCAAAATCTCTTTCTAACTTCCTATCTTTTCAAATTTATTATTTCTTATCTTTTTTAAAACTACCTAACTAATTTTCTCTCTCTAGTTCTCGAAAACTCCTCACCCTTTTTCAAAATCTTTTTAATTAACTAATTGATTTAAATTCTAATTTTATCTCTTCTAAATTTTTTTCGAAAATCACTAACCATTTTTCAAAAATAATTTTCGAAATTATCTCCCTCTCATCTCTTTCTATTTATTTTATTTATCTACTAACACTTCTCTTCTACTCATAATTTGAACCTTCTCTTCTCTCTGTGTTTGGATTTTTCTTCTTCTCTCTTCTCATCCTTCTATTCTTCTTCTCTTCTACTCACATCATAAGGAATCTCTATACTGTGACATAGAGGATTCCTCTTCCTTTTCTGTCCTCTTATTTTTCATATGAGCAGGAGCAAGGACAAGGACATTCTTGTTGAAGTAGATCCTGAACCTGAAAGGACTCTGAAGAAGAAGCTAAGAGAAGCTAAAGCACAACAATCCAGAGAAAACCTTACAGAGAATCTTAAAAAAGAAGTAATGGCCAAACCCAACAACAATGCAAGGAAGATGTTTGGTGACTTCACTGTACCAAATTCCAACTTCCATGGAAGAAGCATCTCAATCCCTGCCATTGGAGCAAACAATTTTGAGCTAAAGCCTCAATTAGTTTTTCTGATGCAACAGAATTGCAAGTTTCATGGACTTCCATCAGAAGATCCTTTTCAGTTCTTAACTAAATACTTACAGATCTGTGATACTGTTAAGACCAATGGAGTTGATCCTGAGGTCTATAAGCTTATGCTTTTCCCTTTTACTATAAGAGACAGAGCTAGAATATAGTTAGACTCTCAACCTATAGATAGCCTGAACTCTTGGGATAAGCTAGTCACAGCTTTCTTAGCCAAATTCTTTCCTCCTCAAAAGCTGAGCAAGCTTAGAGTGGATGTTCAAACCTTCAGGCAGAAAGAAGGTGAATCCCTCTATGAAGCTTGGGAAAGATACAAGCAACTGACCAAAAAGTGTCCTTCTGATATGCTCTCAGAATGGACCATTCTGGATATATTCTATGATGGTCTGTCTGAATTGTCTAAGATGTCATTGGACCATTCTGCAGGTGGATCTATTCACCTAAAGAAAATGCCTGCAGAAGCTCAGGAACTCATTGAAATGGTTGCAAATAACCAGTTAATGTACACCTCTGAAAGGAATCCTGTGAATAATGGGACGCCTCAGAGGAAAGGAGTTCTTGAAATTAATGCTCTGAATGCCATATTAGCTTAGAACAAAATATTGACTCAGCAAGTCAATATGATTTCTCAGAGTCTGACTGGATTGCAAAATGCATCCAACAGTACTAAACAAGCATCTTCTGAAGAAGAAGCTTATGATCCTGAGAACTCTGCAATGGCAGAGGTGAATTACATGGGTGAAGCCTATGGAAACACCTATAATTCCTTATAGAGAAATCATCCAAATTTCTCATGGAAGGATCAACAAAAGCCTCAACAAGGCTTTAATAATGGTGGAAGAAACAGGTTTAGCAATAGCAAGCCTTTTCCATCATCCTCTCAGCAACAGACAGAGAATTTTGAGCAGAGCCCCTCTAGCTTAGCAAACATAGTCTCTGATCTATCTAAGGCCACTCTAAGTTTCGTGAATGAAACAAGGTCCTCCATTAGAAATTTGGAGGCACAAGTGGGCCAGCTGAGTAAAAGAGTCACTGAAACTTCTCCTAGTACTCTCCCAAGCAATACAGAAGAGAATCCAAAAAGAGAGTGCAAGGCCATAACCTTACTTGGTGTGGCCGAACCTAGAGAAGAAGAGAAGGACGTGAATCCCAGTGAGGAAGACCTCATGGGATGTCCTCTGGACAAAAAGGAGTTCCCATTTGAGGAACCAAAGGAATCTGAGGCTCATATAGAGACCATAGAGACTCCTTTGACCTTCTTTTTACCATTCATGAGATCTGATGACTATTCATCTTCTGAAGAGGATGGAGACATTTTTGAAGGGCAAGTTGCCCAATATTTAGGAGCAATCATGAAGATGAATGCCAAGCAATTTGGTAATGAGACTTGGGAGGATGAACCTCCATTGCTCATTAATGAACTGAATATCTGGGTTTAGCAAACTTTACCTCAAAAGAAACAGGATCCTGGTAAATTCTTAATACCCTGTACCATAGGCACCATGACCTTTGAGAAGGCTCTATGTGACCTAGGGTCAGGTATTAACCTCATGCCACTCTTTGTAATGGAGAAACTGGGAATCTTTGAGGTTCAAGTTGCAAGAATCTCACTAAAGATGGAAGACAAGTCCATAAAAAAGGCTTATGGACTAGTAGAGGACGTGCTAGTGAAGGTTGAAGGCCTTTACATCCCTGCTGATTTCATAATCCTAGACACTGGGAAGGATGAGGATGAATCCATCATCCTTGGCAGACCTTTCCTAGCCACAGCAAAAGCTATTATTGATGTTGACAGAGGAGAGTTGGTCCTTCAATTGATTGAGGACTACCTTGTATTTAAGACTCAAGGTTCTCCATCTGTACACATGGAGAGGAAGCATGAAAAGCTTCTCTCAATACATATTCAAACAAAGCCCTCACATTCAAACTCTAAGTTTGGTGTTGGGAGGCCACAACCAAACTCTAAGTTTGGTGTTGGGAGGTGATAAACCACTATTTTATGGTTTATATTGTATTTAATTGAGTGGTTTTATCAAGCTTTTCACCCACTTAATCATAGGATTTGCATGATTTTACAATTCCTTCCTAGTTTAGTTCTATGATTGAAAACATGCTTCTTTGGTCTTAATTTAGCTAATCTTAATCCTCTCTTATTACCATTCGATGCCTTGATCTGTGTGTTAAGTGTTTCAGGCTTCATAGGGCAGGAATGACTTAGAGAATGAAGAGGAAGCATGCAAAAATGGATGGGAACACAAGGAATTGAGGAGATGACCAGCGAGAAGTCACGCGGTCGCATGGCTCACGCGACCGCGCGAAATGGAAGAAATCAGAGTGACGCGTTCGCGTGCCTGACGCGACCGCACGGATTGGAAGCTGCACGAACAATGCGAATGCATGGACGACGCGCACGCGGGGTATGAAAAACGCTGAGTGACGCGATCGCGTGGACGACGCGGACGCGTGACGTGCGCGATCTGTAGAATTACAAAAGTCGCTGGCAGATATTCTGGGCCGCATTTTAACCCAGTTTTCGGCCCAGAAACACAGATTAAAGTCAGGGAACATGCAGAGACTCAGGATGCTTGAAGAATTCACTTTTCATGTTTTAGATGTAGTTTTTTAGAGAGAGAGGTTCTCTCCTCTCTCTTAGGAT
>NC_029780.3:68314401-68321217 GCF_000817695.3 Arachis duranensis | reverse complement strand
ACTCTGAAGCTTTTATTTGTGTTTGATTTATGTTGCCCAATTGGCTTATGAACTTTTCCATGTTAGAATTGACATCTCCATACAATTTGAGATATTCCAGATATTTATGATTTTAATTTAGTTTTCTATATTCTTGGCTCTGGTTGATTAATTGGTGACTCTGGAGTTATCAAACTCATCGTGATTGATAATTACTATTTTTGCTAATTGAATTGAATTCCAATAACTCTAGTCCTTTCTTAGGAGTTGACTAGGACCTGAGGATCAAACTAATTAGTCATAACCAATAATAAGAACATACCTCCCTGCAATTCCTTGAGAAGACGACCCGAGGTTTGAATACTTCGGTTAATTATTTTTAGGGGTTTGTTACTTGTGACAACCAAAATGTTTGTACGAAGGGATTTTCTGTTGGTTTAGAATCTATACTCTCAACGCGACTATATTTTTATAAAATTCTTTACTAGCAAAAATCCTAACGTCAAAATGGCGCCGTTGCCGGGGAATTGCAAACGTGTGCCTTATTATTGATTATTGTAAATATTTTTCTTTTACTTGTTTATTTGTTTTTTCTCTTCCCCCTTTATTTCTGATAACTACTATGAATTCTCACCCCTCACGCTTTGAGTTTGGTTCTAATTTTGTTGCAAGGAATGGAAGCTATAACAGGACTATGCATCAAGGTCTAAGCAATCAAAGATGGACGGAGCCAAGAGGATCTGATCAACCCTTTAGGCGACAACACCTTCCAAGATATCATGGACGAAGACCATTCTATAATGCATACCAAGATGATAGGTATGGTGGACCCCCTTGTAGTTACCAACAAGCTCCATCTTATGCCAATGAACCACCTCCTCAACATAGCTTTGAACCACCACACTCACAAGCCCCTTTCTACTATTCACCTCCATATGACCCCAATCCTTATTCACCACACCAACCACCATATGAACCATACCCAAAACCACCACCTCAATATACACCATCTCCATATCCTTATCAAGAAGAACCACCTCCGTGTTATGAACCTTTTCTCCCAACAAATGAACCCTCCTACCCACCCCAAACCTCCATGGAGAGCACACTTGCCTCTATCACTAGTCTCACCTCTACTCTTCAAGCACTTATATCCCGCATGGACCAACCCTCTACCCCCAATATTCAACCCTCAAGCTCCAATGCACTTCCATCTCAACCACATAATGATCCACCCATCCCATCACCACCATCCGTGGAAGAGCACCAATATCCATCAATCCAAGAGCAACATGATCCCACTGATACTATTGACATGGAACAAGAGAGAGAGGATCATCTTCGCGAATCCATACTTCATAAGGAGCTAGAGGAGACACTAAAGGTGAAGGTAGTAAAGACCCTTGAAATTGATAGCGTGATTGAAGAACTAGTGAAAAAAGACAACAAGGAGGATTTTGAACATGAAGATGAAGGAATAGTTGAAAAGGAAATCATCATGGATGAATACAATTTTATACTTAAACAACTGGACAAAGCAGTAATTACTAAAGAGAAGGAAGTGGTTGAAGACTTAGGAGATGCAGAATTGCCATGGGAAAGTCAAGTTATAGAGCCTCCTTCAAAGACGTTTGAAACTGATGATGAGGAGGGTGTACAACCTCCAAGGCATCTCATGGTTGAAGACTTTGAAGGGGATGATCAAGAGATGGATTCAATCATTGATGAATTCTTATCTACATTTGAATCCTCTTCCATTGGACTTGACATGGAGATTAAAGAAGAAGAAGAACAACCTCCCATGCCCTTGGTGAGCAATGAAGAAGAGATTGAATTGGAAGAAAGCCACCAAGAGGAAGAGGTTGATATTGAAGAAGCTTGTAAGGAGGTGGAAGATGTCAAAGAAGAGCACAAGGGAGTGGAGCTTGCACGTTTATTAGAAACACCTCCCCCTAAGTTGCCTTCATCCTTCACAACATTCAAGTGGGTAAAATTCATATCCTTAGCTTTCTAATTCCACTTGAATATGGGCTACTGGAGACGGATGCTCAACTTAGAGCTCTTTGTAGCATTAAGAGTACGAGGAAGATGGTCAGTGGTAAGAATTTTCCTGTAAGGTTCAGTATGGTCGGAAGCTTTGAATTTAAATGCAAAGGTTGGTATAGAACTCAATTGAATGGGTCTAGGAGGTTGTTTGGACGTTTCAGTGAGAATTCTAAAGCTGAACCACCCGGATGGCATCATGATAATCAACTTGAAGACGGGTGTAGAAACAAGATTTGGGATCCGGGAATATATGATGATCAATTTTGGGAGCTCAAAGCTTGTGAAGAACTCCATCAAAGCTTGAGGAATTTACTTAGTATCGATAGAGCTTATTGGAAGACCAAGCATTGGTGGAAGTTTGAAGATGAGTTCAAGCACAAGCCACCATGACAAGGAGCTCGCCAAATGTCCAACTTAAGGACTATAACTAAAAGTGCTAGGTGGGAGACAACCCACCGTGGTATGATCGTTTCCTTTCCATTTTGCTTTGTTTTTGAATTTTGTTTGAACCTGAAATTTTTGCATAACATTCATTGCATTCTGCATACTGCATTAAAAAAAATAAAAAAACAAAAAAAAGAAGAAATTGCACGCGACACGTCCGCGTCATAGGTGCGTTGGGAAGAAAAGAAAAGTGAACAGAGAGTCACGCGAAAGCGCGGCTGGAGGTGTGCCTTTGGCACAAATTGATCCATGCGACTGCGTCGCTGACGCGTCCGCGTCATGTGGGAAAAATGCCTCCCACGCGTCCGCGTTACCCACGCGAATGCGTGCCCTGAAATCGACGTAAAAAGGGTGTATGGCCGAAAGTTGAGCTAGAATTGGGCTGGACTCGTGCTAGAAGCACAAGCCCTGCCACGCGTACGTGTGCCCCACGCATCTGTGCCATTTTCAAATTTAGGCCATCCACGCGATCGCGTCAACCACGCGACCGTGTCACCCCAGATTTTTGGCAAAAATGCATTTAAACAGAGAGTTGTGCGTATGCAAGGCTACACTCGCGCCACTAGCACATATCGAGTCACGCGTCCGCGTGCCACATTCGTTAGCATCACTTCATCAAAGCACGACCCACGCGACCGCGTGCCCCATGCGCTCGCGTCGCCTGTGCCGCATAGCAAATCAGCCAAATATCTTATCTTTTCTTCCCCAAATCTAAATCTTTTCTTTCCCTTCTTATCTCTTTCTTCCTTCCTTCCTTTCTTTTTCTTTCTTTTTTTCCTTTCAATTGGTGTTAGAAATTTATTTGGGTCATTATTTTGCTTGTGGATTGTTAAGAAATTGCTTGACAATTATATATTATTTTTTTAAGGGTGCTTGCATGTTCAATTTAATACTTTTCATACCTTATTTAATATGCATGCTTTGTGTTTGTGAAAAAGCCCGTATGGCATTGTGCATTCTTAATTGTTCTATCCTTCTACTTTAATGCCTGTTTTTCACAAAACCCTTTTCAATATTTTATTAATTAAATATAATTATCAATACAAACGTTATTGTTAGTTTCTCACGACTAATAATACATTAAAGCTTTTAATGCTTGATTTACGCTACTCCTGCCTTTGCCAGCATGCCAATAAACATCTTGCATTTAATTGCCTCAATTTATCATGCTATGCTTCCATTGATGTCCTAATTTCATGGAATTGCGACCATGTGTTAACGACATTCTTCTTTATTTTGGCATGATTCTTACTAGTACTGCTGGTGCATGAAATTGTGATCATCAATGGCACCATCAACATGGTATGCTCAATTGCAATCCCAACTCTTTATCACAACTTCGCACAACTAACCAGCAAGTGCACTGGGTCGTCCAAGTAATAAACCTTACGCGAGTAAGGGTCGATCCCATGGAGATTGTTGGTATGAAGCAACCTATGGTCATCTTATAAATCTCAGTCAGGCAGATTCAAATGGTTATGGAGGATTAATGATTAAAAGATAAATAAAATATAAAATAAAGATAGAGATAGAGATACTTATGTAATTCATTGCTGAGAATTTTAGATAAGCGTATGAAGATGCTTTGTCCCTTCCGTCTCTCTGCTTTCCTACTGTCTTCATCCAATCCTTCTTACTCCTTTCCATGGCAAGCTATATGTTGGGCATCACCATTGTCAATGGCTATAGTCCCGTCCTCTCAGTGAAAATGTTCAACGCGCTCTGTCACAGCACCGCTATTCATCTGTCAGTTCTCGATCATGTCGGAATAGAATCTAGTGATTCTTTTGCGTCTGTCACTAACACCCTACAATCACGAGTTTGAAGCTCGTCACAGTCATTCAATCCCTGAATCCTACTCAGAATACCACAGACAAGGTTTAGACCTTCCAGATTCTCAAGAATAGCCGCCAATGGATTCTAGCTTATACCACGAAGATTCTGATTAAGGAATCCAAGAGATATCCACTCAATCTAAGGTAGAACGGAGGTGGTTGTCAGGCACACGTTCATAGGTGAGAACGATGATGAGTGTCACAGATCATCACATTCATCAAGTTGAGGAACAAGTGATATCTTAGAACAAGAATAAGATGAATTGAATAGATGAACAATAGTAATTGCATTAATACTCGAGGTACAGCAGAGCTCCACACCTTAATCTATGGTGTGTAGAAACTCTACCGTTGAAAATACATAAGGACAAGGTCTAGGCATGGCCGAATGGCTAGCCTCCCAAAGAGGGTTCAATCATAAAAACATGATCAAAAGATGATCCAAAGATTGAAAGATCCCCCCAAATAATAGCAAAAGGTCCTATTTATAGAGAACTAGTAGCCTAGGGTTTACATAAATGAGTAAATGACGTAAAAATTCACTTTCGGGCCCACTTGGTGTGTGCTTGGGCTGAGCATTGAAGCTTCCATGTGTAGAGACTTTCTTTGGAGTTAAATGCCAGCTTTTGTGCTAGTTTGGGCGTTTAACTCCCACTTTTGTGCCAGTTTCGGCGTTTAACGCCGGGAATTTTGAAGCTGACTTGGAACGCCTGTTTGGGCCATCAAAACTCGGGCAAAGTATGGACTATTATATATTGCTAGAAAGCCCTGGATGTTTACTTTCCAACGCAATTGAGGGCGCACCAATTGTGCTTCTGTAGCTCCAGAAAATCCACTTCGAGTGCAGGGAGGTCAGAATCCAACAGCATCTGTAGCCCTTTTTAGCCTCTGAATCAGATTTTTTGCTCAGGTCCCTCAATTTCAGCCAGAAAATATCTGAAATCACAGAAAAACACACAAACTCATAGTAAAGTACAGAAAAGTGAATTTTAAATAAAAAGTAATAAAAATATAATTAAAACTAACTAAAACATACTAAAAATAATGCCAAAAAACGTATAAATTATCCACTCATCACAACACCAAACTTAAATTGTTGCTTGTCCCCAAGCAACTGAAAATCAAATAGGATAAAAAGAAGAGAATATACAATGAATTCTAAAAACATCTATGAGGATCAGTATTAATTAGATGAGCGGGGCTTTTAGCTTTTTGCCTCTAAACAGTTTTGGCATCTCACTTTATCCTTTGAAGTTCAGAATGATTGGCTTCTATAGGAACTCAGAATCCAGATAGTGTTATTGATTCTCCTAGTTAAGTATGATGATTCTTGAACACAGCTACTTTATGAGTCTTGGCCGTGGCCCAAAGCACTCTGTTTTCTAGTATTACCACCGGATACATCCATGCCACAGACACATAACTGGGTGAACCTTTTCAGATTGTGACTCAGCTTTGCTAGAGTCCCCAATTAGAGGTGTCAAGGGTTCTTAAGCACACTTTTTTTGCTTTGGATCACAACTTTAACTGCTCAGTCTCAAGTTTTCACTTGACACCTTCACGCCACAAGCACATGGTTAGGGACAACTTGGTTTAGCCGCTTAGGCCAGGATGTTATTCCTGTAGGCCCTCCTATCCACTGATGCTCAAAGCCTTGGATCCTTTTTATTATCCTTGCCTTTTGGTTTAAAGGGCTATTGGCTTTTTCTACTTGCTCTCTTTTTTTTTGAATTCACTGCTTTTTCTTGCTTCAAGAATCATTTTTATGATTTTTCAGATTCTCAGTAACATGTCTCCTTTTTCATCATTCTTTCAAGAGCCAACAATTTTAACATTCATGAATAACAAATTCAAAAGACATATGCATTGTTCAAGCATACATTCAGAAATCAAAAGTATTGCCACCACATCAAAATAATTACTTTGTTATAAAATTCAAAATTCATGCAATTCTTCTCTTTTTCAATTAAGAAAATTTTTCATTTAAGAAAGGTGATGGATTCATAGGACATTCATAACTTTAAGGCATAGACACTAAGACACTAATGATCATAAGACACCAACAGAAATAAAACATAAAGCATAATTTTTGAAAAATAGAAAAATAAAGAACAAGGAGATTAAAGAACGGGTCCACCTTAGTGATGGCGGCTTGTTCTTCCTCTTGAAGATCTTATGGAGTGCTTGAGCTCCTCAATGTCTCTTCCTTGCCTCTGTTGCTCCTCTCTCATGATTCTTTAATCTTCTCTAATTTCATGGAGGAGGATGGAATGTTCTTGGTGCTCCACCCTTAGTTGTCCCATGTTGGAACTCAATTCTCCTAGGGAGGTGTTGATTTGCTCCCAATAGTTTTGTGGAGGAAAGTGCATCCCTTGAGGCATCTCAGGGATTTCATGATGAGGAATTTCCACATGTCCATGAGTGAGATCTCTTGTTTGCTCCATCCTCTTCTTAGTGATGGGCTTGTCCTCATCAATGAGGATGTCTCCCTCTATGTTAATTCCAACTGAAT
>NC_029780.3:68312443-68314303 GCF_000817695.3 Arachis duranensis | reverse complement strand
CTCATGAACTTCTACTTCCTCTCCAATCATGATGCTATGAATCATGATAGCCCGGTCTATAGTAGCTTCGGACCGGTTGCTAGTGGGAATGATTAAGCGTTGGATAAACTCCAACCATCCCCTAGCCACGGGCTTGAAGTCATGCCTTCTCAGTTGAACTGGCTTTCCTCTTGAATCTCTCTTCCATTGGGTGCCCTCTTCACAAATGTCTTTGAGGACTTGGTCTAACCTTCGATCAAAGTTGACCCTTCTAATGTAGGGGTGTTCATCTCCTTGCATCATGGGCAAGTTGAATGCCAACCTTACATTTTCCGGACTAAATTCTAAGCATTTCCCCCGAACCATTGTAAGCCAATTCTTTGGGTCCGGGTTCACACTTTGATCATGGTTCTTGGTGATCTATGCGTTGGCATAGAACTCTTGAATCATTAAGATTCCGACTTGTTGAATGGGGTTGGTAAGAACTTCCCAACCTCTTCTTTGGATCTCATGTCGGATCTCCGGATATTCACTCTTTTTGAGTTTGAAAGGGACCTCGGGGATCACCTTCTTCCTGGCCACAACTTCATAGAAGTGGTCTTGATATACCCTTGAGATGAATCTCTCCATCTCCCATGACTCGGAGGTGAAAGCTTTTGCCTTCCCTTCCTCTTTTTAGAGGTTTCTCTGGCCTTAGGTGCTATAAATGGTTATGGGGAAACAAAAAGCAACGCTTTTACCACACCAAACTTAGAAAGTTTGCTCGTCCTCAAGCAAAAGAGGAAAGAAAAGAGTAGAAGAAGAAGAAATAGAGGAGATGTAGGGGGCTTATGTGGTACGGTTGAGGGGGAGAAGTAGTGTTTAGGTTGTGTGAAAATAAAGGAGTGAAGAAGGGTTTATATAGGGGTGGAGAGAGGGGTAGGGTTCGGCCATTATGGGTGGGTTTGGGAGGGAAAGTAGTTTGAATTTGGATGGTGGGGTTTGTGGGGTTTTATGAAAGATGGATGTGAGTGGTGAAGAGAATGGTGGGATTTGATAGGTGAGGGATTTTTTTTTTTGGGAAGAGGTATTGAGGTGATTGGTGAATGGGTGAAGAAGAGAGAAAGTGGTGGGGTAGGTGGGGATCCTGTGGGGTCTACAGATCCTGAGGTGTCAAGGATAGCTCATCCCTGCACTAAGTGGCGTGCAAAACGCCCTTTCTGCCAATCCTGGCGTTAAACGCCAGGCTGCTGCCCTTTTCTGGCATTAAACGCCAATTTCTTGCCCATTCCTGGCGTTAAACGCCAGTCTGATACCCCTTCCTGGCATTAAACGCCCAGAATGGTGCCAGACTGGGCGTTAAACGCCCATTTGCTGCCCTTACTGGCGTTTAAATGCCAGCAAATTTTTCCTCCAGGGTGTGCTATTTTTCATTCTGTTTTTCATTCTGTTTTTCATTCTGTTTTTGCTTTTTCAATTGTTTTTGTGACTTCACATGATCATCAACCTATAGAAAACATAAAATAATAATGGAAAACAGATAAATATAACATTGGGTTGCCTCCCAACAAGCGCTTCTTTAATGTCAGTAGCTTGACAGTGGGCTCTCATGGAGCCTCACAGATGTTCAGAGCAATGTTGGAACCTCCCAAGACCAAACTTAGAGTTTGAATGTGGGGATACAACACCAAACTTAGAATTTGGTTGTGGCCTCCCAACACCAAACTTAGAGTTTGACTGTGGGGGCTCTGTTTGACTCTGTTTTGAGAGAAGCTCTTCATGCTTCCTCCCCGTGGTTACAGAGGGATATCCTTGAGCCTTAAACACAAAGGATTCTTTATTCACTTAAATGATCAATTCTCTTCTGTCAACATCAATCACAGCCTTTGCTGTGGCTAGGAA
>NC_029780.3:68310746-68312300 GCF_000817695.3 Arachis duranensis | reverse complement strand
AGCTTCTCCATTACAGAGAGAGGCATGAGGTTTATGCTTGACCCTAGGTCACACAGAGCCTTCTCGAAGGTCATGGTGCCTAATGTACAAGGTATTGAGAACTTCCCAGGGTCCTGTCTTTTTTGAGGTAATCTCTACCTAGTCAAGTCATCCAGTTCTTTGGTGAGCAAAGGGGGTTCATCCTCCCAAGTCTCATTACTAAATAACTTGTCATTTAGCTTCATGATTGCTCCAAGGCACTTAGCAACTTGCTTTTCAGTGACATCTTCGTCCTCTTCAGAGGAAGAATACTCATTAGAGCTCATGAATGGCAGAAGTAAATCCAATGGGATCTCTATGGTCTCAGTGTGAGCCTCAGATTCCCATGGTTCCTCATTAGGGAACTCATTGGAGGCCAGTGGACGTCCATTGAGGTCTTCCTCAGTGGCGATCACTACCTCTTCCTCCTCTCCAAATTCGTCCATGTTGATGGCCTTACACTCTCCTTTTGGATTCTCTTCTGTATTGCTTGGAAGAGTACTAGGAGGGAGTTCAGTAACTTTCTTACTCAGCTAACCCACTTGTGCCTCCAAGTTTCTAATGGAGGACCTTGTTTTAGTCATGAAACTTTGAGTGGTTTTGATTAGATCAGAGACCATGGTTGTTAAGTCAGAGTGGCTCTGCTTAGAATTCTCTGTCTGTTGCTGAAAAGATGATGGAAAAGGCTTGCCATTGCTAAACCTATTTCTTCCACCATTATTGTTGTTTAAACCTTGTTGAGGTCTCTGTTGATCCTTCCATGAGAGATTTGGATGATTTCTCCATGAAGGATTATAGGTGTTTCCATAAGGTTCTCCCATGTAATTCACCTCTTCCATTGACGGGTTCTCAGGATCATAAGCTTCTTTTTCAGATGAAGCGTCCTTAGTACTGCCTGGTGTAACTTGCATTTCAGACAGACTTTGAGAAATCATATTGACTTGCTGAGTCAATATTTTGTTCTGAGCCAATATGGAATTCAGAGTATCAATCTCAAGAACTCCTTTCTTCTGATTTGTCCCATTGTTCACAGGATTCCTTTCAGAAGTGTACATGAATTGGTTATTTGCAACCATTTCAATGAGTTCTTGAGCTTCTGCATGCATCTTCTTCAGATGAAGAGATCCTCCAGCAGAGCTGTCCAATGATATCTTGGACAGTTCAGACAGACCATCATAGAAGATACCTATGATGCTCCATTCAGAAAGCATGTCAGAAGGACACTTTCTGATCAATTGTTTGTATCTTTCCCAAGCTTCATAGAGGGATTCACCTTCCTTCTGTCTGAAGGTTTGGACTTCCACTCTAAGCTTACTCAATTTTTGAGGTGGAAAGAACTTTGCTAAGAAAGCATTGACTAGCTTTTCCCAAGAGTTCAGGCTTTCTTTGGGTTGTGAATCCAACCATATCCTAGCTTTGTCTCTTACAGCAAAAGGGAATATCATAAGTCTGTAGACCTCAGGATCAACCCCATTGGTCTTGATAGTGTCACAGATTTGTAAGAATTCAGCTAAAAACTGATGAGGATCTTCCAAT
>NC_029780.3:68310190-68310486 GCF_000817695.3 Arachis duranensis | reverse complement strand
TTCTCTTAGCTTTCGCTTCAAGGTCCTTTCAGGTTCAGGGTCAGCCTCGATAAGAATGCTTTTGTCTTTGCTCCTGCTCATATGAAAGAGAAAAGAACAAGAAAATATGGAATCCTCTATGTCACAGTATAGAGATTCCTTGAGATGTTAGAGGAAAAGAAGAATAGAAGGAGGAGGTAGAAGAAGAGGAATTCGAACTTATCAATAGAGATAGAGTTCGAATTGTTGATAGTGGAGGAGTGTTAGTCCTTAAATAGAAGGATGTGAGAAGAGGGGAAGAATTTTCGAAAATAAAT
>NC_029780.3:68308842-68310109 GCF_000817695.3 Arachis duranensis | reverse complement strand
ATTTTCGAAAATTAAAGTTGGGAAAGAAATAAAGTGATTTTTGAAAAAGATTTTGAAATTAGAAATCAAAAAGATTGAAAATTATTTGGAAAAAGATGTGATTAAGAAGATATGATTGAAGAGTTATGGTTTTAAAAAGATATGATTGAAAAGATATGATTGAGAAACAATTTAAAAAGATTTGATTTTTAAAATTAATGACTTGGCTAACAAGAAATTTAAAGGATATGATTCAAACATTAAACCATTCTTAACAAAAAAGGCAACATACTTGAAATGTTGAATCAAATCATTAATTGTAGGCAAATATTTTTGAGAATGGAAAGAAATTGATTTTGAAAATATATGATTGAAAAGATATGGTTTGAAAAAGATTTGATTTTGAAAAATTATGAAAACTTGAAAAAAAATTGAATTAAAAACAAAATCTTCCCTCTTGTATCATCCTGGCGTTAAACGCCCAGAATGGATACCATTCTGGGCGTTTAACGCCCAAAATGCTACCCTTTTGGGTGTTAAATGCCCAGCTAGGTACCCTGGTTGGCGTTTAAACGCTAATTTTCCTTCTTCACTGGGCGTTTTGAACGCCCAGCTTTTTTCTGCTGCATGTTCTGAATCTTCAATTCTCTGTATTATTGACTTGAAAAGACACAAATAAAATTTTTTTTTGAAGTTTTAATTTTATAAATTTTTTTGTGCTTTTTCGAAAATTGAGTGGAAAAGAAAAACAAGGGTTCAAAATTCTTAATGAGAATTCCAAGAATCATTGCAATGCTAGTCTAAGACTCCGGTCCAGGAATTAGACATGGCTTCACAGCCAGCCAAGCTTTCAGTGAAAGCTCTGGTCCAAAACACTAGACATGGCCAATGGCAAGCCAAGCTTTAGCAGATCATTGCTCACAACAGCAAAATTGATAGAAATCAACAAGCTCTTGTGATGATAAGTTGAAACCTCGGTCTAAAAGATTAGACATGGCTTCACAGCCAGCCATACTTCAACAAATCATCATGAAACTCTAAAATCCATTCTTAAAAACTCTGAAGAACAAAATAGAAATATTTTTTTGTATTTTTGAAAAATTTTCAAAAAGTAAAAAGCTTAAACATAAAATAAAATTACCTAATATAAGCAACAAGATGAACCGTCAGGTGTCCAAACTCAAACAATCCCCGGCAACGGCGCCAAAAACTTGGTGCACGAAATTGTGATCACCAATGGCGCCATCAACATGGTACGCTCAATTGCAATCTCAACTCTTTATCACAA
>NC_029780.3:68305476-68308796 GCF_000817695.3 Arachis duranensis | reverse complement strand
GAGATTGTTGGTATAAAGCAAGCTATGGTCACCTTGTAAATCTCAGTCAGGTGGATTCAAATGGTTATGGAGTTTTAATAAGTTAAAAGATAAATAAAATATAAAATAAAGATAGAGATACTTATGTAATTCATTGGTGAGAATTTCAGATAAGCGTATGGAGATGCTTTGTCCCTTCCATCTCTCTGCTTTCCTACTGTCTTCATCCAATCCTTCTTACTCCTTTCCCTGGCAAGCTGTATGTTGGGCATCACTGTTGTCAATGGCTACAGTCTCGTCCTCTCAGTGAAAATGTTCAACGCGCTCTGTCACAGCACGGCTATTCATCTGTCGGTTCTCGATCATGTCGGAATAGAATCCAGTGATTCTTTTGCGTCTGTCACTAACGCCCCACAATCACGAGTTTGAAGCTCGTCACAATCATTCAATCCCTGAATCCTACTCAGAATACCACAGACAAGGTTTAGACCTTCCGGATTCTCAAGAATAGCCTCCAATGGATTCTAGCTTATACCACGAAGATTCTGATTAAGGAATCCAAGAGATATCCACTCAATCTAAGGTAGAACGGAGGTGGTTGTCAGGCACACGTTCATAGGTGAGAACGATGATAAGTGTCACAGATCATCACATTCATCAAGTTGAGGAACAAGTGATATCTTAGAACAAGAATAAGATGAATTGAATAGAAGAACAATAGTAATTTCATTAATACTCGAGGTACAGCAGAGCTCCACACCTTAATCTATGGTGTGTAGAAACTCTACCATTGAAAATACATAAGGACAAGGTCTAGGCATGGCCGAATGGCCAGCCTCCCAAAGAGGGTTCAATCATAAAAACATGATCAAAAGATGATCCAAAGATTGAAAGATCCCCCCAAATAATAGCAAAATGTCCTATTTATAGAGAACTAGTAGCCTAGGGTTTACAGAAATCAGTAAATGACGTAGAAATCCACTTTTGGGCCCACTTGGTGTGTGCTTGAGCTGAGCATTGAAGCTTCCATGTGTAGAGACTTTCTTTGGAGTTAAACGCCAGCTTTTGTGCCAGTTTGGGCGTTTAACTCCCACTTTTGTGCCAGTTTCGGCGTTTAACGCCGGGAATTTTGAAGCTGACTTGGAACGCTTGTTTGGGCTATCAAAACTCGGGCAAAGTATGGACTATTATATATTGCTGGAAAGCCCTAGATGTTTACTTTCCAACGCAATTGAGATCGCACCAATTGGGCTTCTATAGCTCTAGAAAATCTACTTTGAGTGCAGGGAGGTCAGAATCCAACAGCATCTGCAGCCCTTTTCAGCCTCTGAATCAGATTTTTTGCTCAGGTCCCTCAATTTCAGCCAGAAAATACCTAAAATCACAAAAAAACACACAAACTCATAGTAAAGTCCAGAAAAGTGAATTTTAAATAAAAACTAATAAAAATATAATAAAAACTAACTAAAACATACTAAATGCATACTAAAAACAATGCCAAAAAGCGTATAAATTATCCGCTCATCAACTGCCCTCTCCCTTGCTCTATCCCTTTGACTTCATGTCCCTTTCTCTTCTCCCTTTTTCAGGCTGGCTACCAGGAAGAGTAAAGAGAAAGACTCTACAACAAGCACCGGCTGAGGAACCACAACCCCCGCAACCTGCACATCATTGCATGCACCAAGGACGATGCAATCTTTAAGTGTGAGAGGTAGATACCGATCTCCACGGGTCAGTTAGTCCCTTCTCAACACCAATTTTTGTTTTTCATTGTTGCATTTGCATGTTTGATTGCATGTCTGTTTTATTTTTTTGCATATTTTACCACTTGGTTGAAGTAACATTTTCTTTTTCAAGAAACTTTTTATAGTGTTTCACTAATTTGAATTAAAAACTTTTTGAAAAAAAAAACTTGTATGAAGAAATATTATTTTGGAACATAGTTTAAAAAGCTAAGAACACACAAAACCAGTGAGATTTTGAGCCTATTTGATTGGTTGCATTCTATCAACCAATATTTTATTTTTGGTGTGTGTTTTTCTCTCTAAAATTGTGATCTTTTTCTTGCTTAATTCTATATTTCCATTATTTGATGTATGCATGCACTTATATGATTGAGGCCTTGTTTCACTGAGCTTACATACCCATATGGCCTTACCTTTTATTATCTTTTGCAAACCTATGTTGAGCCTATTTTACCCCTTGTTCTTTACTTTAGCTCATCACTAACTCTAAGCGGAAAACAATAACGTCCTTAATTTGAATCCTTGATTAGCTTAGACTAGTGAGAACGCTCATGAATTAAGTGTGGGGAAAAGTGGGTTTGGAAATGTTTAGTTTGGGAATTGAGTATGTTAGACTTTGTGTGAAAATATGAAAAATGTTAAGAATATATTTATGCATTCAAAACCTTAATCATATGCATTGAGAAAATATATATTAAGAAAAGAAAAAAAGAAAAAAAAAGAAAAAAAAAGAAAGAGCAGAAAAATAAAAAGGGGACAAAATGCCCCCAAAGTAAATGGCAATAGCAATGCATATGTACTGTACTCAAAACTTGGAATGCATAAATATGTAGTAAACGCAGTTAATGGGTAGTTATTGATTCTATATTATGATTACATGGATTGTCCTAAGTTAGGTGGAAAGATAATGTTAATTAAGGATTCAGATTTTAGTCTACTTGGCCAAATACAATCCTACCATGACCCTAACCCTATTACAACCCTTAAAAGACCTCTTGATTTGTGTATTGGTACATTAAATTTTTGTTGATTGTTAGATGAAAAGCAAGCTATAGAAAGCAAGATTAGTAGAGAATTGAGAGAATTGACCCTAGACACTTGAGAGTTAGAATGATATACACTACCATTAAGGGTTCAGTCCTTAATTCTATGTTCCCTGCTTTCATGAGTGGTGCACAAAATTGCAATCACACTTTTGCAATCCGCACAACTAACCAGCAAGTGAACTGGGTCGTCCAAGTAATACCTTACGTGAGTAAGGGTCGATCCCACGGAGATTATTGGTTTGAAGCAAGCTATGTTTATTTTATTATTCTTAGTCAGCATTTCAATTAAAATTATCAATTGATTTATTAGAAAAATAAAAGAGCGTGAATTAATTACTTGTAATGCAGTAATGGAGAATATATTGGGGTTTTGGAGATACTTTGTCCTCTGAATCCCTGCAATATAATATTCAACTCAATAACATAATTGCAAAGTTCCTTCCATAGCAAACTCTATGTAGGGTGTCACCGTTGTCAATGGCTACTTCCCATCCTCTCAGTGAAAATGGTCCAGATGCTCTGTCACAGCACGAGTAATCATCTGTCGGTT
>NC_029780.3:68300065-68304652 GCF_000817695.3 Arachis duranensis | reverse complement strand
GCGTATAAAATATCCGCTCATCACAACACCAAACTTAAACTGTTGCTTGTCCTCAAGCAACTAGATAAATAAAATAGGATTTAACAGAATTTAAGAAGTAATAATATTTTAGAGTTTTTTTTAAGTGGAGCTCAGATTCTTATTAGATGAGCGGGACTTGTAGCTTTTTGTTTCTGAACTGTTTTGGCATCTCCCTTTATCCTTTGAAATTCAGAATGATTGGCATTCGTAGGAACTCAGGATTCCGATAGTATTATTGATTTTCCTAGTGTAGTATGTTGATTCTTGAACACAGTTACTTTATGAGTCTTGGCTGTGGCCCTAAGCACTTTGTTTTCCAGTATTACCACCGGATACATAAATGCCACAGACACATAATTGGGTGAATCTGTTCAGATTGTGACTTAGCTTTGCTAAAGTCCCCAATTGGAGGTGTCCAGAGTTCTTAAGCACACTCTTTTGCCTTGGATCACGACTTTAACCACTCAATCTCAAGCTTTTCACTTGGACCTGCATGCCACAAGCACATGGTTAGGGACAGCTTGATTTAGCCGCTTAGGCCTGGAATTACTTCCTTGGGCCGTCCTATCCACTGATGCTCAAAGCCTTGGATCCTTTTCACCCTTGCCTTTTGGTTTTAAGGGCTATTGGCTTTTTTCTTTTTCTTGATCCAATGATTCCTTGTAAAAAATTTTTTCACTGCTTTTTCTTGCTTCAAGAATCAAATTCATGATTTTTCAGATCATCAATAATATTTTTCGTGTTCCTCATTCTTTCAGGAGCCAACATTCGTAAAATTTAAGATACAAATTATGCACTGTTCAAGCATTCATTCAGAGAACAAAAGGTATTGCCACCACATATAATTAATTATAATTTTTATTTAAGAACTCGAAAAATATAAATTACTTCTTTATTCTAATTATCTACTATTTTATTCATGTTTGATGATGATGAGAAAAATAAATTATAACTTAATTGGAAATAAAACCAGAATAGATATGCTAATTACTACTACTACTGTATAACTTCTATGGTAAATTCCTATAATAACACTATCACAGAGTTAAAGCTAAAATTAGAACTCAACAACTTGTATTTTGGGAAGTGGATGTTCCTCTGATCTGTGGGGTGCTTGGTCCTTCAAGGATTAATTTCTGGCACTTCAGCTCCCTTAAGTCACGCCCTTGCTCTTCTTGTTCCCTAAGAAATTTGCAAAGCATGCTACTTTGATTGTTCTGTTCTTCCTTTATTTGGTTCATAACTTCTTGCAACTTGGAAACAGATGCCTCAAGATGTTCCCAATATTCGAATTGAGGAAGTTCTGGGAGGAATTCTTGTGCTCTCCTCTTGATTGGATCATCCTGCAGCTGTTGTCTTTCCATTGATATTTTAGTGATTGGCCGCTCAACTAAGATATACTCAATTATTCCCATCTTCACTCCGGCATCTCTGCAGAGCATAGAAATTAAGCTTAGATAGGCCAATTTGGCATCCTTGGAGTTCTTGTTTGCTATTTTGTAGAGTTCACACGAGATTAATTAATGAACTTCTACTTCTCTTCCCAACATGATGCAGTGAATCATCACTGCTCTTTTAACAGTAACTTCAGAACGGTTGCTGGTGGGCAATATAGAACGCCCAATAAAGTCCAGCCAGCCTCTGGCAACTGGTTTGATATCTTTTCTCTTGAGTTGATTTGGGGTGCCAGTGGTGCTGGTGGTCCACCTGGCTCCAGGGATGCATATATCTTCTAGAATCTTATCCAGGCCTTTGTTTACCCTCATCATTCTCCTATTAAAGGAGTCTGGGTCATCTTTCAGTTGAGGAAGTTTAAAGATCTCCCTGATTTTGTCAGGATGGATGTAAACAATCTTTCCTCTGACTAAGGTTCGATGGTCATAGAGGGCAGCTCCAATTATTCTTTGCCTGTCTGTCTGCCACAGATTAGCATAGAACTCCTGAACCATATTCCTTCCCACTTTTGTTTCAGGATTAGCTAGGATTTCCCAGTTCCTGTTTCGAATTTGTTCTTGGATCTCTGGATATTCTTCTTCTTTCAGATCGAACTTGACTTCTGGGATCACTGATCTTAGACCCATTATTTTGTAGTAATGGTTTGAATGTTCTTTAGTTAAGAACTTCCCTTGATTCCAAAGTTGTTTTGGAATACTCTCTTTCTTGCCTCTTGGGGTGGGTTATTTTCCTTTAGGGGCCATGATCAAAGTGAGTATGTTTTTGTGATCACGGATAAGCACACCAAACTTAGAGGTTTGCTTGTCCTCAAGCAAAAGAAAAGAAATGAGAGGGATAGGAGGAGAGCAAGTGTGGAATGGTGGATGATGAGAGGGGCGCCGAATGTGGATATATAGGGAGGGAGGGTGGGTTTCGAAAATAAGAAGAAAAGATAAGATAGAAGATATGATTTATAAAAGATAAATATGATAAGAAAAAGATATAATTAAAAAAATTGTTAATGATATTTGGAAAAGATAAATTTTAATTTTAATTTTGAAAGAAGATTTTTAAAAGATAATTGAGTTTTGAAAAACTTAAAAAAAAAGTTGGATTGGATTGGAAAACAATTTGTCTTTATGGATTAAGATGCATTTAATATTTTTGAAAAAGGATTTTAGAAATTAGGGTTTTTAGAAATTAGGATTAAAATTTTTGGAATTGAAGGATGATATTTTGAAACATGTTTATGCAAGAAATCATGAATTGAAATATAAAAATTAGAAAATTTGTGAAGAAAAACGAATTTTACCTCCTCCCCACCATTCTGGCGTTTAACGCCCAATTGCTGCTTCTCCTGGGCGTTCAACGCCCAGCTATTGCTTCTTTCTGGCGTTGAATGCCAGGAAGTCCTTTGTCACTGGGCGTTTTTCTGAACGCCCAGGATACTGTCAATCTGGCGTTAAAGGCCCAGAAGGTGCTTCTTTCTGGCGTTCAACGCCCAGAAGATGCACCTTTCTAGCGTTTAACGCCCAGATGGCTACCCTTACTGGCGTTGAACACCTAGTGGGTGCTTCTTTTGGGCGTTCAACACCCAAATTGTTTCTTACTGGCTTTTTCACGCCAGTGAGCTTCCAAATTCCCTTGTAACTTTGTGAATTCAAGCAATTGCTATTTTACCTTGAAGATACTTTGACATATACCTGTAAAAATCAATTAATTAACAAATAAACTTTGTAAATGACTGGGTTGCCTCCCAGCAAGCGCTTCTTTATTGTCATTAGCTGGACTATTACTGAGCTTTAATCAAGCCTCAGTTTTGAGCATTCTTGCTCAAAATTGCCTTCAAGATAATGTTTGACTCTCTGTCCTTTAACAATGAACTTTTTACTAGAATCATTATCCTGAAGCTCTACGTATCCATATGGTGATACGCTTGTGATCACATATGGACCTCTCCACTGGGACTTCAATTTCCCGGCGAATAATTTGAGCCTAGAATTAAATAGCAGAACTTTCTGTCCTGGCTCAAAGACTCTGGATGACAATTTCTTATCATGCCATCTTTTTGCTTTCTCTTTGTATATTTTTGCATTCTCGAAAGCATTGAGTCTAAATTCCTCAAGCTCATTTAACTGGAGCAATCGTTTTTCTCCAGCTAACTTGGCATCAAGGTTCAGGAATCTGGTTGCCCAGTAGGCCTTATATTCCAGTTCCACTGGCAAGTGACATGCCTTTTCATACACAAGCTGGTATGGAGAAGTCCCTATAGGGGTCTTGAATTCTGTTCTGTATGCCCACAGAGCATCATCCAAGCTTCTTGTCCAATCCCTTCTATAGTTAATTACAGTCCGTTCCAGGATTCTTTTGAGTTCTCTATTTGAGACTTCAGCTTGCCCATTAGTCTGTGGGTGATATGGAATGGCCACCCTGTGGCTAACTCCATAACGAACCAAAGCAGAATAGAGCTGTTTATTGCAGAAATGAGTGCTCCCATCACTGATTAGTACTCTAGGGGTGCCAAATCTGCTGCTGAAGATGTGTTTCTGGAGGAATTTTAACACTGTCTTAGTGTCATTAGTGGGTGTAGCAATAGCTTCTACCCATTTGGATACATAATCCACTGCCACCAGAATATAAGTGTTTGAGTATAATGGTGGAAAAGGTCCCATGAAGTCAATACCCCATACATCAAAAAACTCAATCTCCAAGATCCCTTGTTAAGGCATGACAAAACTGTGAGGCAGATTGCCAGATCTTTAGCAACTGTCGCAATTAAGCACAAACACTCGGGAGTCTTTATAGAGAGTAAGCCAGTAGAAGCCACATTGGAGGACTCTTGTGGCTGTTCGCTCACTTCCAAAATGTCCTCCATACTGTGATCCATGGCAGTGCCATAGGATCCTCTGCGCTTCTTCTTTAGGCACACATCTATGGATTACTCCGTCTGCACATTTCTTGAAGAGATATGGTTCATCCCAAAGATAGTACTTTGCATGAAAACCATGGCACTTCCTGGATGGCAAAGAGTTGCTCATCCGGAAAGGTTTCAGAGATCTCAGTAAGAGGGAGGGACACCCCTTCTACTGGTTCTATTCGGGACAGGTGATCTGCTACCTGATTCTCTGTCCC
>NC_029780.3:68299672-68300004 GCF_000817695.3 Arachis duranensis | reverse complement strand
GTTTTGAATCCTGCTTTGTGAGTAGATATTTAAGAGCAGCATGATCAGTGTACACAATCACTTTTGATCCTACTAAATAGGTTCTAAACTTGTCAATAGTGTAAACCACTGCAAGCAGCTCTTTTTCTGTGGTTGTGTAATTCTTCTGTGCGTCATTTAAAACATGACTGGCATAGTAAATGACGTGCAGAAGCTTGTCATGTCTCTGTCCCAACACTGCACCAATGGCATGGTCACTGGCATCACACATTAATTCAAATGGTAATGTCTAATCTGGTGTAGAGATGACTGGTGCTGTGACCAGCTTAGCTTTCAGAGTCTCAAACGCCTGT
>NC_029780.3:68296746-68298756 GCF_000817695.3 Arachis duranensis | reverse complement strand
TCTTTTACCAGAGAGTCAATAATATCAATGCTCATGCAGTCATTTTGGGTGTTTGGATGCTGCATGGCTTTGACAACATTCAACTTGAACTCATCCTCATTGACTCTCAGGGTTACTTCCCCTTTTTGAACATCAATGAGGGTTCGGCTAGTTGCTAGGAAAGGTCTTCCCAAAATGAGAGTTGCACTCTTGTGCTCCTCCATTTCCAGCACCACAAAGTCAGTGGGAAAGGCAAATTGGCCAACTTTGACAATCATGTCTTCAATCACGCCTGATGGGTATTTAATGGAGCCATCAGCAAGTTAAAGACATATCCGAGTTGGTTTAACTTCATCAGTCAACCCAAGCTTTTTGATAGTAGCTGCAGGTATTAGATTAATACTTGCCCCAAGATCACATAGAGCTTGCTTGGTACAAGTACCTTCTAATGTGCATGGTAGCATAAAGCTTCCCGGATCCTTAAGCTTCTCAGGTAAGCTTTTCAGAATGACTGCACTGCATTCTTCAGTGAGGTAAACTTTCTCAGTTTCCCTCCAATCCTTCTTATGACTTAAGATCTCTTTCATGAACTTGGCATAAGAGGGTATTTGCTCAAGTGCCTCTGCAAACGGAATCTTTATTTCAAGAGTCCTGAGATAGTCTGCAAAGCGGACAAATTGCTTATCCTGTTCCGCTTGGCGGAGTTTCTGAGGATAAGGCATTTTGGCTTTATATTCCTCAACCTTAGTTGCTGTGGGTTTATTGCCTACAGATGTGGGTTGAGAAGCCTTTTTAGAGGGGTTGTTATCAGCACTTGTATGTGTCTGATCTCCCACTGGCGTTTGAATGCCAGGGGTGGAAGCAGGAGTGGCGTTAGACGCCAGCTCCTTATCTGTTTCTGGCGTTTGAACGCTAGAACTGTGCTTCCTTTGGGCGTTCAACGCCAATTCATTGCTTGTTTCTGGCATTGAACGCCAGAACTGAGCATGGTCTGGGCGTTCGGTGCCAGCTTTCCACCCATTTTCTGGCTTTTGAACGCCAGAGTTATTCCTCTCTGGGCTCTGACTGTCCTCAGATGGATTTTGGGTGGTTTGATCATTTCTTAGCTTCCTGCTACCTTGAAATGAGGTATTTAATATCTTTCCACTTCTTAATTGAACTGCTTGGCATTCTTCTGTTATTTGTTTTGATAACTGCTGTTCTGTTTGCTTCAACTGTACTTCCATATTTTTGTTAGCCATTCTTGTTTCTTGTAGTATCTCCTTGAATTCGGCTAACTGTTTTGTTAAAAAATCTAATTGCTGATTAAATTCAGCAGCTTGATCTGCAGGACTGAGTTCAGCAGTTATTGTTTTAGCCTTTTTGTTGATGGAAGATTCCCTGCTTAGGTACAGATGCTGATTTCTGGCAACTGTATCAATGAGCTCTTGAGCTTCTTCTATTGTCTTCCTCATGTGTATAGATCCACCAACTGAGTGGTCTAGAGAAATCTGAGCTCTTTCTGTAAGCCCATAGTAGAAGATGTCTAATTGCACCCATTCTGAAAACATTTCAGAGGGTCATTTTCTTAGCATCTCTCTGTATCTCTCCCAGGCATCATAAAGGGATTCATTATCTCCTTGTTTGAAGCCTTGGATGCTTAGCCTTAGCTGTGTTATCCGTTTTGGAGGAAAATAGTGATTCAGGAATTTTTCTGACAGCTGTTTCCATGTCTTTATGCTGTCCTTAGGTTGGTTATTTAACCACCTCTTAGCTTTGCCTTTTACAGCAAATGGGAACAGTAATAGCCTGTAGACATCCTGATCTACCTCCTTATCATGTACTGGGTCAGCAATTTGTAAAAACTGTGCCAGAAACTCTGTAGGTTCTTCTTGTGGAAGACTGGAATACTGGCAACTTTGCTGCACCATGATAATGAGATGAGGATTCAACTCAAAACTACTAACTCCAGTGGAGGGTATACATATACTACTCCCATATGAAGCAGTAGTGGGGTTAGCATATGACCCCAGAGTTCTTCTGGACTGTTCT
>NC_029780.3:68283989-68296670 GCF_000817695.3 Arachis duranensis | reverse complement strand
CTTGTTTTCGAAAATTTTGGAGGGAAAACACCAAGGAACACCAAACTTAAAAATTTTAGGATCAAAACACAAAGAAGACTCAAGAACACTTTGAAGATTCACAAGAACACCAAGAACAAAAGAAAGAACACCAAACTTAAAAATTTTAGAAAATCAAAGTAATTTTCGAAAATTATATTAAAATTAACAAGAAAACACCAAACTTAAAGTTTGGCACAAGATTAAATCAAGAAAAAATTATTTTTGAAAAAGATTTTAAAAAGAAGATACCCAATTACCAAGAACATAGACCAACGCTCTAGCCAATTGGGCAGTAAATGTAACACTTGTTCTGAATAGGTATATTCCTTTTGGAAGACTAATGTTTTGGAAAAACACAAGTGAAACAAGAAAAGACACAGAACAAGAAAAATTAAAAATCAACAAGAAAAATCAACAAGAACAACTTGAAGCTCAAAGAGCATAAATTCGAAAATTTAAAGGGAAAATATAAAATATGTAGTTGACACCAAACTTAGAACAAAACACTAAACTCACGAAAAATTAAAATTGTGATAAAGTAAAATAATTTTTTTGAAAAGGGAATAAAGGACTCAGAATTTAATAACTCTATAGCAACAAAAATAAATTATTCCTAATCTAAGCAATAAAATAAACCTTTAGTTGTTCAAACTCGAATAATCCCCGGCAACGGCGCCAAAAACTTGGTGCACGAAATTGCAATCACACTTTTGCAATCCGCACAACTAACCAGCAAGTGCACTGGGTCGTCCAAGTAATACCTTACGTGAGTAAGGGTCGATCTCACGGAGATTATTGGTTTGAAGCAAGCTATGTTTATTTTATTATTCTTAGTCAGGATTTCAATTAAAATTATCAGTTGATTATTAGAAAAATAAAAGAGCGTGAATTAATTACTTGTAA
This sequence comes from Arachis duranensis, assembly GCF_000817695.3. NCBI lineage: Eukaryota > Viridiplantae > Streptophyta > Magnoliopsida > Fabales > Fabaceae > Arachis > Arachis duranensis. The sequence continues at coordinate 68,295,746 of NC_029780.3, read as the reverse complement.
TGCAGTAATGGAGAATATGTTGGGGTTTTGGAGATGCTTTGTCCTCTGAATCCCTGCAATATAATATTCAACTCAATAACATAATTGCAAAGTTCCTTCCATGGCAAGCTCTATGTATGGTGTCACCATTGTCAATGGCTACTTCCCATCCTCTCAGTGAAAATGGTCCAGATGCTCTGTCACAGCACGGGTAATCATCTGTCGGTTCTCAATCAGGTTGGAATAGAATCCAATGATTCTTTTGCGTCTGTCACTAACGCCCAGCCTTCAGGAGTTTGAAGCTCTTCACAGTCATTCAATCCCGGAATCCTACTCGGAATACCACAGACAAGGTTAGACTTTCCGGATTCTCATGAATGCCACCATCACTCTGGCTTATACCACGAAGATTCTGATTAAGGAATCTAAGAGATATTCATACAATCTGATGTAGAACGAAGGTTGTTGTCAGACACACGTTCATGGGTTGAGGAAGGTGATGAGTGTCACGGATCATCACCTTCTCCATAATTAAGTGCGAATGAACATCTTAGATAGGAGCACGCATATGTGAATGGAAAAATATAAGTAATTGCATTAATTCATCGAGACGCTGCAGAGCTCCTCACCCCCAACAATGGAGTTTAGAGAAGCATGCCATCAAAGAGTGTGTAGTTCAGATCTGAAAATGTCATGAGGTACAAAATAAGTCTCTAAAGTTTGTTTAAATAGTAAACTAGTAACCTAGGTTTACAGAAAATGACTAAACTAAGATAATTGGTGCAGAAATCCACTTCTGGGGCCCACATGGTGTGTGCTGGGGCTGAGACTTAAGCCTCTCATGTGCTTGGGCTGTTTCTGGAGTTGAACGCCAGGTTGTAACGTGTTTTGGGCGTTGAACTCCAACTTGTAACCTGTTTCTAGCGCTGGATGCCAGACTGCAACATGGAACTGGCGTTGAACGCCAGTTTACGTCATCTATCTTTGCGCAAAGTATGGACTATTATATATTGATGGAAAGCCCTGGATGTCTACTTTCCAACCCAATTGAAAGAGCGTCAATTGGACTCCTGTAGCTCCAAAAACTCCATTCCGAGTGTAGGGAGGTCAGGATCCAACATCATAAGCAGTCCTTTTTTAGCCTAACTCAGATTTTTGCTCAGCTCCCTCAATTTCAGCCAGAAAATACCTGAAATCACAGAAAAATACACAAACTCATAGTAAAGTCCAGAAATATGATTTTTGCCTAAAAACTAATAAAATTCTATTAAAAACTAATTAAAACATACTAAAATCTACATGAAATTACCCCCAAAAAGTGTATAAAAACTAATAAACCACTATTTTATGGTTTATATTGTATTTAATTGAGTGGTTTTATCAAGCTTTTCACCCACTTATTCATAGGATTTGCATGATTTTAAAATTCCTTCCTAGTTTAGTTCTATGATTGAAAACATGCTTCTTTGGTCTTCATTTAGCTAATCTTAATCCTCTCTTATTACCATTCGATGCCTTGATCTGTGTGTTAAGTGTTTCAGGCTTCATAGGGCAGGAATGGCTTAGAGAATGAAGAGGAAGTGTGCAAAAATGGATGGAACACAAGGAATTGAGGAGATGACCAGCGAGAAGTCACGCGGTCGCATGGCTCACGCGACCGCACGAAATGGAAGAAATCAGAGTGACGCGTTCGCATGCCTGACGCGACTGCGCAGATTAGAAGCTGCACGAATGACACAAATGCGTGGACGACGCGCACACGTGGTACGAAAAACGCTGAGTGACGCAATCGCGTGGACGACGCGGACGCGTGACGTGCATGATCTACAGAATTACAAAAGTCACTGGCAGAGATTCTGGGCCACATTTCAACCCAGTTTTTGGCCCAGAAACACAGATTAAAGTCAAGGAACATGCAGAGACTCAGGGGAGGACTGGAAATTCAAGTTCTCTCCTCTCTCTTAGGTTTTAGGATTAGGATTTCTTTTAGTCATTAGGATTGCTTCTTCGTACCAGGTTTATTAATTTATGTTTCTCTTCTATTTTTGTTTACTCTGAAGCTTTTATTTGTGTTTGATTTATGTTGCCCAATTGGCTTATGAACTTTTCCATGTTAGAATTGACATCTCCATGCAATTTGAGGTATTCCAGATATTTATGATTTTAATTTAGTTTTGTATATTCTTAGCTCTGGTTGATTAATTGGTGACTCTGGAGTTATCAAACTCATCGTGATTGATAATTACTATTTTTGCTAATTGAATTGAATTCCAATAACTCTAGTCCTTTCTTAGGAGTTGACTAGGACCTGAGGATCAAACTAATTAGTCCACTTGACTTTCCTTTGCTTTAGTAAAGGTTAACTAAGTGGGATTAAAACTCAATTCTCATCACCATCGATAAGGATAACTAGGATAAGACTTCCAATTTCTCATATCTTGCCAAGAAATTATTTTACAGTTATTTATTTATTTTACTTGTCAATTAACATACTTCTTCCTTACTTTCAAAACCCCCAATTTACAAGACTCATAACCAATAATAAGAACATACCTCCTGACAATTCCTTGAGAAGACGACCCAAGGTTTGAATACTTCGGTTATCAATTTATTTAGGGGTTTGTTACTTGTGACAACCAAAATATTTGCACGAAGGGATTTTCTGTTGGTTTAGAATCTATACTTACAACGCGACTATATTTTTATAAAATTCTTTACTAGCAAAAATCCTAACGTCAGGAGGCCACAACCAAACTCTAAGTTTGGTGTTGAGAGGCCCCAACCATGCTCTGAATATCTGTGAGGCTCCATGAAAGCCCAATGTAAAGCTTTGACATTAAAGAAGCGCTTGTTGGGAGGCAACTCAATTTTTATTTATCTATGTTATTTATATACACCCTGGAGGAGGAACTTACTGGCATTTAAACGCCAGTAAGAGTAGCAGAATGGGCGTTAAATGCCCAGTCTGGGCGTTTAACGCCAGAAATAGGCACCAGACTGGCGTTTAACGCCAGAAAAGGGCACAAAGCTGGTGTTTAACGCCAGAAATAAGTAACAGCTTGGTGTTAAATGCCAGGAAAGGTATAAAAGCTAGTGCTTAACGCCAGAAACAGGCAGCAGTCTGGCATTAAATGCTAGGATTGCATAATAAGGGCGTTTTGCACGCCTAAAAGGAGCAAGGATAAAAAATCCTTGACCCCTCAGGATCTGTGGATCCCACAGAATCCCCACCTACCCCACCTCTCTCTCTTTTCCCCTCACACATCTCTATAACACTCCACCCAAATCACCACTCACCAATCAAATCCTATCCTCTTCCCTATATTCTCTTTACCAATCACCTCCATATCTCTTCCCCAAAAACCCCACCTACCTCACTTTCAAATTCAAACACGTTTCCCTCACAAACCCACCCAATTCCATTCGGCCACTCTCCCTCTTTTTCCCTATAAATACCCCTCTTCACTTCTTTATTTTCACACATCACAAACACTCTCCTACCCCCTTGGCCGAACCTCTATCTCCCTCCATCTCCTCTATTTTCTTCTTCTCTCCCTTCTTTCTTTCTTCTTTTGCTCGAGGACGAGCAAACCTTTTAAGTTTGGTGTGGTAAAAGTATTACTTTTTGTTTTTCCATAACCATTTATGGCACCTAAGGCCGAAGAAACCTCTAGAAAGAGGAAAGGGAAGGCAAAAGCTTCCACCTCTGAGTCATGGGAGATGGAAAGATTCATCTCAAAGGTCCATCAAGACCACTTCTATGAAGTTGTGGCCAAGAAGAAGGTGATCCCTGAGGTCCCTTTCATGCTCAAGAAGAATGAGTATCCGGAGTTCCGACATGAAATCCAAAGAAGAGGTTGGGAAGTTCTCACCAACCTCATTCAACAAGTCAGAATCTTAATGGTTCAAGAGTTCTATGCTAATGCATGGATCACTAAGAACCATGATCAAAGTGTGAACCCGAATCCAAAGAATTGGCTTACAATGGTTCAGGGGAAATACTTAGATTTCAGTCCAGAAAATGTAAGGTTGGCGTTCCACTTGCCAATGATGCAAGAAAACGTACGCCCCTACACTAGAAGGGTCAACTTTGATCAAAGGTTGGACCAAGTCCTCATGGACATATGTGTGGAAGGAGCTCAATGGAAAAGAGACTCAAGAGGCAATCTGGTTCAATTAAGAAGACCGGACCTTAAGCCTGTGGCTAGAGGATGGTTAGAGTTCATCCAATGCTCCATCATTCCTACTAGCAACCGATCTGAAGTGACTGTGGATCGGGCCATCATGATCCATAGTATCATGATTGGGGAGGAAGTGGAAGTTCATGAGATCATACCTCTAGAACTCTACAAGGTGGCTGACAAGTTCTCCACTTTGGCAAGGTTAGCCTTTCCTCATCTCATTTTTCACCTATGCAATTTGGCTGGGATTGACATAGAAGGAGACATCCACATTGAAGAGGACAAGCCCATGACTAAGAAAAGGATAGAGCAAACAAGAGAGCCCACTCATGGACATCAACAAGAGCATGAGGAAGTTCCTCATCAAGAAATTCCTAAGATGCCTCAAGGGATGCATTTTCCTCCACACTAAGGTGGACCCGTTCTTTGATTTTCTTGTTCTTATTTTTCTGTTTTTCGAATTTGATACTTTATGTTTGTCTATGTTTATGTCTTTATTACATAATCATTAGTATCTAGTGTCTATGTCTTAAAGCTACGAATAACTCCATGAATCCTTCACCTCTCTTAAATGAAAAATGTGCCTAATTACAAAAGAACAAGAGGTACTTGAATTTCAAATTTTATCTTGAAATTAATTTAATTATTTTGATGTGGTGGCAATACTTTTTGTTTTCTGAATGAATGCTTGAATAGTGCATATTTTTTATCTTGTTGTTTATGAATGTTAAAATTGTTGGATCTTGAAAGAATAATGAAAAAGGAAAAATGTCATTGATAATCTGAAAAATCATAAAATTGATTCTTGAAGCAAGAAAAAGCAGTGAATGACAACGCTTGCAAAAAAAAGAGAGAGAGAAAAAGCGAAAATGAAAAAGAAAGAAAAAGAAAAAGCAAGCAGAAAAATCCAATAACCTTTTAAACTAAAAAGCAAGGGTAAAAAGGGATCCAAGGCTTTGAGCATTAATGGATTGGAGGGCCTAAAGGAATAAAATCCAGGCCTAAGCGGCTAAATCAAGCTGTCCCTAACCATGTGCTTGTGACATGAAGGTCCAAGTGAAAAGCTTGAGACTGAGTGGTTAAAATCGTGATCCAAAGAAAAAGAGTGTGCTTAAGAACTCTGGATACCTCTAACTGGGGACTTTAGCAAAGCTGAGTCACAATCTGAAAAGGTTCACCTAGTTATGTGTCTGTGGCATTTATGTATCCGGTGGTAATACTGGAAAACAAAGTGCTTAGAGCCACGGCCAAGACACATAAAGTAGTTGTGTTCAAGAATTAATATACTAAACTAGGAGAATCAATAACACTCTTAATTCTGAGTTCCTATATATGTCAATCATTCTGAACTTCAAAGGAAAAAGTGAGATGCCAAAACTGTTCGGAAGCAAAAAGCTACTAGCCCCGCTCATCTAATTAAAACTAAGTTTCATTGATATTATGAGATTCATGGCATATTCTCTTCTTTTTATCCTATTTTGTTTTCAGTTGCTTGGGGACAAGCAACAATTTAAGTTTGGTGTTGTGATGAGCGGATAATTTATACGCTTTTTGTCATTGACTTTACATAGTTTTTAGTATGATTTAGTTAGTTTTTAGTATATTTTTATTAGTTTTTAAGCAAAATTCACATTTTTGGACTTTACTATGAGTTTGTGTATTTTTCTGTGATTTTAGGTATTTTCTGGCTGAAATTGAGAGACATGAGCAAAAATCTTATTCAGAGGCTGAAAAAGGACTGCTGATGTTGTTGGATTCTGACCTCCCTGCATTTGAAAGGGAAAATTTGGAGCTACAGAAATCCAAATGGCGCGCTCTCAACTGCGTTGGAAAGTAGACATCCAGGGCTTTCCAGCAATATATAATAGTCCATACTTTGCTCGAGTTTTGATGACGCAAATTGGCGTTCAAACGCCAACTCCATGCCCTATTCTGGCGTTAAACGCCAGAAACAGGTTACAAGCTAGAGCTAAACGCCCAAAACAGGCTACAAACTGGCGTTTAACTCCAAGTAAAGTCTCTACACATGAAAACTTCAATGCTCAGCCCAAACACACGCCAAGTGGACCTGGAAGTGGATTACTGCATCATTTACTTATTTCTATAAACCCTAATAACTAGTCTAGTATAAATATGACCTTTTACTATTATATTAGACATGCTGGGATCTTTGATCAGTTTTATGCTATCTTAGACATTGGGGGCTGGCCTCACGGCCATGTCTGGACCATCATCACTTATGTATTTTCAACGGTGGAGTTTCTACACACCATAGATTAAGGTGTGGAGCTCTGCTATTCCTCAAGTATTAATGCAATTACTACTGTTTTCTATTCAATTCATGCTTATTCTTGATCTAAGATATCCATTCACACACAAGAACATGATGAATGTGATGATTATGTGATGCTTATCACCATTCTCACTTATGAACGCGTGCCTGACAAACACTCCCGTTCTACATACAAACGAGCTTGAATGCATATCTCTTAGCCTTCTGGTTCACTATCAGAGTCTTCATGGTATAAGCTAGAACTAATTGGCAGCATTCTTGAGATCCGGAAAGTCTAAACATTGTTTGTGGTATTTTGAGTAGGATCTGGTATGGGATGACTGTGACGAGCTTCAAACTCGCGACTGTTGGGCGTAGTGATAAACGCAAAAGGATCAATGGATCCTATTCCAACATGAGTGAGTACCGACAGATGATTAGCTGTGCGGTGACAGCGCATTTGGACCATTTTCACTGAGAGGACGGACGGTAGCCATTGACAACGGTGATCCCCCAACATACAGCTTGCCAAAGAAAGGAGTATGAAGGATTGGATGAAGGCAGTAGGAAAGCAGAGATTCAGAAGGAATAACGCATCTCCATACGCTTATCTGAAATTCTCACCAATGAACTACAAAAGTATCTCTATCTTTATTTTAAGTTTATTTATCTTTTAATTATCAAAACTCCATAACTATTTGAATCCGCCTGACAAAGATTTACAAGATGACCATAGCTTGCTTCAAACTGACAATCTCCGTGGGATCAAACCTTACTCATGTGAGGTATTACTTGGACGACCCAGTTCACTTGCTGGTTAATTGTGCAAAGTTGTGAAAAAAGAGTTGAGATTACAATTGTACGTACCAAGTTGTTGGCACCATTGAGATCACAATTTCGTGCACCACTAAACTATCCAAGCAAAGGTTGAAAGAATCACCATACACAATAAAATCATCCATGAAAACTTCCATACAGTCTTTAAGAAAATCTGAGAAAATGCTCATCATGCATCTTTGGAACATAGCCGGTGCATTACATAAGCCGAAAGGCATTCTCTTATATGCATACGTTCCGAAGGGACATGTAAAAGTAGTTTTCTCCTGATCTTCAGGAGCTATATGAATCTGAAAATATCCAGTATAACCCATCTAAAAAGCAGTAGTGTGATTTACCTGACAGGTGATCCAGCATCTGATCGATGAAAGGCAATGGGTAGTGATCCTTGCAAGTAGCCTGATTGAGGCGCCTATAATCAATGCACACTCTCCAGGCATTCTGCACTCTAGTTGTTATGAGCTTTCCTTGCTCATTCTTGGGCACCACTTATACTGGACTGACCCATTAGCTATCTGAGATGGGGTAGATGATGTCTGCTACAAGTAATCTGGTCACTTCCTTCTTGACAACTTCCAGGATAGTGGGGTTAAGCCGCCTTTGAGGTTGACAGACAGGCCTTGCTCCCTCCTCTAAAAATATCCAGTGTTCACAAACTTAGGGGCTGATACCTACTATATCCGCCAAGTTCCACCCAATTGCCTTCTTGTGTTTTCTCAGCACACTAAGCAACTGCTCCTCCTGTTGGGATGTGAGTTCCCGTGCAATGATAACTGGGAGCTTCTGATTATCCTCAAGGTATGTGATGAGCGAATAATTTATACGCTTTTTGGCATTATTTTTAGGTAGTTTTTAGTATGTTTTAGTTACTTATTTTCTATAATCCTTAGTAACTAGTTTAGTATAAATAGCACTTTTTACTATTATATTCACAACTTATCTTATGCCATTTTTCACATTTGGGAGGCTGGCCATTTGGCCATGCCTAGACCTTTTTCTCTTATGTATTTTCCAACGGTGGAGTTTCTACACCTCAGAGATTAAGCTGCGGAGCTCTGCTGTTCTTCATGAATTAATGCAAGTACTATTGTTTCTCTTTCAATTCACGCTTACTTCTTCTCCAAGATATACTCTTGTACTTAATTCAGTTAAGTCAGAATGAAGGGGTGACCCATAACAATCACCCACTATCTTCGTTACTCGCTTAGCCAAGATCCACGTGTCTGACAACCACAAGCGGTCTACATGATGTTCAATGTAGTCATTGGACGACAGCTGGAGTATAGTCTCTTGGGTCTCTGATCCATGGATTTGACTTGCCTCTCCTGAAAATAGAGCATTCGAATCTATGAGATTAGAACCCTCGTGGTAGAAGCTAGAACCAATTGGCAGCATTCCCGAGATCCAGAAAGCCTAAACCTTGTCTGTGGTAATCCGAGTAGGATCTGGGACGGGATGACTGTGACGAGCTTCAAACTCATGAATGTTGGGCATAGTGACAGTGTGCAAAAGGATAGAAAGATCCTATTCCGACACAAGTGAGAACCGACAAATGATTAGCCGTGCGGTAGCTGTGCCTGGTATATTTCATCCGAGACGAGAGATCCAACAGTTGATTAGCCGTACAGAAACCATACCTGGACCATTTTCACTGAGAGGACGGATGGTAGCCATTGACAACAGTGATCCACCAACATACAGCTTACGATGGAAGGGAGCACGCATGATTGGATGAAGACAATAGGAAAGCAGAGGTTCAGAAGCAACAAAGCATCTCCAAATGCTTATCTGAAATTCCCACCAATGAATTACATAAGTATCTTTATTTTAATTTATGTTTTATTTATCTTTCAATTATCAAAACTCATTACCAATTGAATCCGCCTGACTAAGATTTACAGGATGACCATAGCTTGCTTTAAGCCGGCAATCTCCGTGGGATCGATCCTTACTCGCGTAAGGTTTTATTAGTTAGACGACCCAGTGCACTTGCTGGTTAGTTGTACCGGAGTTGTGAAAAGTGTGATCACAATTCCGTGCACCAAGTTTTTGGCACTGTTGTCGGGGATTATTCGAGTTTGGACAACTGACGGTTCATCTTGTTGCTTAGATTAGGTAACCTTCTTTCTTGTTTCAACCTTTATTTTCTTTTCAAAAAAAATTAATAAAATCATAAAACCAAAAAATTTTGTGTTTCTTGTTTGAGTCTAGTGTCAAATTTTAAGTTTGGTGTCAACTGCATGTTTTTAATTTTTCTTAGATTTTCGAAAATTCATGCATTGTGTTCTTCTTTGATCTTCAAGTTGTTCTTGATGATTTTACTTGTTTGATCTTTAATCTTTCTTGTTTTGTGTCTTTTCTTGTTTTTCTAGTGCATTTTCGAATTGTTAGTGTCCCTAGTACAAAAGTTTTTAAGTTTGGTATATTGCATGTCTTTCTTTTCTTAAAAATTTTCAAAAATATGTTCTTGATGTTCATCATGATCTTCAAAGTGTTCTTGGTGTTCATCTTGACATTCAAAGTGTTCTTGCATGCATTATTTGTTTTGATCTTAAATTTTTATGTTTTGTTTCATTTTATTATTTTTCTCTCTCCTCATAAAAATTCAAAAATAAAAAAATATCTTTTTCCTTATTCTTCTCATAATTTTTGAAATTTTGAGTTGACTTGGTCAAAAATTTTTAAAATTTAGTTGTTTCTTGTTAGTCAAGTCAAAATTTCAATTTAAAAACTTTATCTTTTCAAATCTTTTTCAAAATCAATTATTTTTCATTTTTTTTATGATTTTCGAATTTCATTCTTAAAATTTTTCAAAATCTTTTTCTTTTTTCTTTTAATGTTTTCAAAAATTTTAAAACTAATTTTTCAAAAATCTTTTTCTTATTTTTATTTAATATTTTCGAAAATCCTTGCTAACAATTAATGTTTTGATTCAAAATTTTCAAGTTTGTTACTTTCTTGTTAAGAAAGGTTCAATCTTTGAATTCTAGAATCATATCTTTTAGTTTCTTGTTAGTCAAGTCATCAACTTTAATTTTAAAAATCAAATCATTTTAATTTCTTTTTCAATTCTTTTTCAAAATAAATTTCAATCATATCTTTTTAAAAATTTTAATTTCAAAATCTTTTTCTAACTTCTTATCTTTTTAAAATTTATTTTCAAATCTTTTTCAACTAACTACTTGACTTGTTTGTTTTAATTTTAAAAAGTTTACTATTTCTTATCTTTTTCAAAACCACCTAACTACATTTCCACTTCTAATTTTCAAAAATCACTAACCACTTTTTCAAAAATCTTTTTAATTAACTAATTGTTTTAGTTTTTTATTTTCTTATTTTTTTTCGAATTTTCGAAACTAACTTAATTAATTAAATAAAAATAAAAACATTTTCTTTTCCCTCTTCTTAAAATTCGAATACTCTCTCTCATCTCTTTCTATTTATTTTATTTATTTACTAACATTTCTCTTCTACTCATCTAATAATTCGAACCCTCTCCCTCTCTTTGTGTTCGAATTCTTCTTATTCTCTCTCTACCTCATTCTTCTATTTTTCTTTTCTTCTGACACATAAAGAAATCTCTATACTGTGACATAGAGGATTTCACTACTCTCTTTGTTCTCTTCTTTTTTATATGAGAAGGAACAGGGATAAAGACATTCTTGTTGAAGCTGATCCTGAACCCGAAAGGACTTTGAAGAGGAAGCTAAGAGAAGCTAAAGCACAACACTCCGGAGAGGACCTTACAGCAAATTTTGAAAAAGAGGCAGACATGGCAGCCGAACCTGAGAATAATAGTGGAGATGCAAGGAAGATGCTTGGTGACTTTACTGCACCAACTTCTAACTTCTATGGAAGAAGCATCTCAATTTCTGCAATTGGAGCAAACAACTTTGAGCTTAAGCCTCAATTAGTTTCTCTAATGCAGCAGAATTACAAGTTTTATGGACATCCATTGGAAGATCCTCATCAGTTCTTAGCTGAATTCTTGCAAATCTGTGACACTGTTAAGACGAATGGGGTTGATCCCGAGGTCTACAGACTTAAGCTTTTCCCCTTTGCTGTAAGAGACAAAGCTAGGATATGGTTGGACTCACAACCTAGGGAAAGTCTGAACTCTTGGGAAAAGTTGGTCAATGCTTTCTTGGCCAAATTCTTTCCACCTCAAAAGATGAGCAAGCTTAGAGTAGAAGTCCAAACTTTTAGACAGAAGGAAGGTGAATCCTTCTATGAAGCTCGGGAAAGATACAAGCAATTGATCAGAAGGTGTCCTTCTGACATACTTTCAGAATGGAACATCTTATGTATATTCTATGATGGTCTGTCTGAATTGTCCAAGATGTCATTGGACCACTCTGCTGGTGGACCTCTTCATCTGAAGAAAACCCTTGCAGAAGCCAAGGAACTCATTGAGATGGTTTCAAATAACCAGTTCATGTATACTTCTGAAAGAAATCCTGTGAATAATGAGATGACTCAGAAGAAAGG
>NC_029780.3:68283349-68283889 GCF_000817695.3 Arachis duranensis | reverse complement strand
CTTGTTCATCAACATTTCTTCTTCCCATTTTGTTGAGAAGATGAGTGTTGATACAAGATTGAGGTGGTACTTCCTTGGCAACCTCGGAGGAATTTCCTTTCTTCCGGCGAGCCTTGCCTCATAGAATTGAAGATCTTCATTAGAAGCAAAGTACCTTGCCAAAGGATGATCATTTGGAGGTGGAATCACACTTGAAGAGCCTTTTGACTTCTTGATGGTTCTCTTGATTCTAGGCATTGTGGATGATTTTGTTTTATGGGTTTTCTAGAGGAGAATGTGGGGACTTCAAATATGTAATTTGTTTGTAGTGGGTATCAAAGTTTTGTGAGTTGTATGAAGCTATATGTGAGCTTGTTTTGGAGGTTATGGAGGTTTGAATGTGGGGATATGAGTTGTGAGGTTGAAGATGATGAAAAAGTGGGGTTTTGTTGCTCAAAAATGCCAAATTCACGTATTTTTGTGCAATTTGGTCGTGTTTGCATCGATGCAATAGGCTTTGCATCGATGCACATAGCACGTTGTGTGCTTTGCATCGATGCA
>NC_029780.3:68276238-68276927 GCF_000817695.3 Arachis duranensis | reverse complement strand
TTTGAAATAAGGCTTCAATCCATCTATTTATAGACTCCCCAAACCTTAGAAACATTGGGGAGTTAATGGGATGGAGCCTTTTTGTCAAAACTAGCCGTTTTTTTATGTTTTTGAATTATTTGCATCGATGCATAACACTTTGCATCGATGCAAATGTGTCTTTGAAGCTGAAATTTGAATTTTCAGCTAGGTTGCATCGATGCAAACATCTTTGCATCGATTCAATAGGTCGTCGCATGCTTTGCATCGATGCAAGATGAGTGTGCATCGATGCAAACCTTAAAGAATGGCTTAAAATCACTTTAAAATACTTAGGATTGATCTCAAACTTGTTGGAGTCAATTCCTATGCTTTTGTTCCTTTGAAAACAAGTTTTAAACCATTTGGCTAGCATCGAATTGCAAGATGTGCATATGATATGATAATCAAAACATTTTGTGAGTGTGTGTTGAGAGATTTAGCAATTGGTTCTTAACAAGAAGTTACCTAAGTCCTAAGACACTATACTCGTCTTCAAATGTTGTGGACTTGAGTTTCTTGTTGTTGTTGTGTTACTTTCAACTCTTCATTCCTCAACGTTGAATGTTGGTTGATCTTTCAACATGCTTGTTCATTCAAGTTGTTTGTTGGTTTGTCTTTCATGTCGTTTGTTGGTTTGTCATTCATCAAAACCTACGAATACAAACTTC
>NC_029780.3:68272702-68275732 GCF_000817695.3 Arachis duranensis | reverse complement strand
ATTACCATTCATGAGCTCTGATGAGTATTCTTCCTCTGAAGAAGATGAAGATATTGTTGAAGAGCAAGTTGCTCGATACCTAGGAGCAATCATGAAGGTGAATGCCAAGTTATTTGGTAATGAGAATTGGGAGGATGAATCTCCATTGCTCATCAGTGAACTGAATGCCTTGGTTCAATAGAAATTACCTTAAAAGAAACCAGATCCCGGAAGATTATTAATACCTTGTACCATATGCACTATGACCTTTGAGAAGGCTCTGTGTGACCTGGGGTCAGGTATAAACCTCATGTCACTCTCTGTAATGGAGAAACTAGGGATCTTTGAGGTACAAGCTGCAAGAATCTCACTATAAATGGCAGACAAATCAATGAAACAGGCTTATGGATTTGTAGAGGATGTCTTAGTGAAGGTTGAAGGCCTTTACATCCCTACTAACTTTATAATCCTAGACACTGGGAAGGATGAAGATGAATCCATCATCCTTGGAAGGCCCTTCCTAGCCACAACAAGAGCTGTGATTGATGAGGACAAAGGAGAGTTAGTCCAACAACGGAATGAGGACTACCTTGTGTTTAAGGCTCAAGGATCTTCCTCTGTAACCATGGAGAGGAAGCATGAAAATCTTCTCTCAATACAGAGTCAAGCAAAGCCCCCACATTCAAACTCTAAGTTTGGTGTTGGGAGGCCACCATCATGCTCTGAATGTCTGTAAAGCTCTATAAAAGCTCGCTGTCAAGCTATTGACATTAAAGAAGAGCTTATTGGGAGGTAACCCAATCTTATTTATCTCTGTTAATGAATTTTTCATTTCATTTTCCATTGTTATTTTATGTTTTCTTTAGGTTGATGATCATGTAGAGTCACAAAAATAGCTGCAGAATTAAAGCGAAATAAAAAACAGCATCAAAATAGAACACCCTGAAAGGCAGGCTTACTTGCGTTTAAACGCCAGTAAGTTTAAACACCAGTAAGTTTAGCAAAATGGGCATTTAACACCCAGTCTGGCAGCATTCTGGGCATTAAACGCCAAAATTGGCAGACAGACTGGCGTTTAACGCCAGAAAAAGGTGTCTGGCTGGCGTTAAACGCTAGAAAGGGGCATCCGCCTGGCAGAGCTGGCGTTAAACGCCAAAAATGGCACACAGGGCGTTTAACCGCCAGAAAGGTGCAGGGACCAGAATTCCTTGACACCTTAGGATCTGTGAACCCCACAGGATCCTCACCTACCCCAACTCTTTTTCTCTCCTTTTTACACCTTTCCATAACACTCTTCCCCAAAATAACCTCCACCAATCACCTCCATTTCTCCTCCAAAACCATCATACAACCCACCTACCCCCACCCATTCAAATTCAAACCATCTCCCTCCCAAACCCAACCCCTATTACAAGAATTCCCTCTCCATTCCACTCCTATATAAGCCGCTCATCACTCCTTCATTTTCCCCATTATAACCACCTAAAACCCCCTTGGCCAAACTATTCCCACATCTCCATCTCCTCCATCTCTTCTTCCTCTAATCCTTTCTTTTTTCTTTTTCTCGAGGACGAGCATACCTTTTAAGTTTGGTGTGGAAAAAAAGCTCTGCTTTTTTTTCCATAACCATTAATGGCACCTAAGGCCGGAGAAACCTCTAGGAAAGGCAGTTGCTTCCAACTTTGAGTCATGGAAGATGGAGAGATTCATCTCAAAAGCCCATCACTAGAATGAGGATGGAGCAAACAAGAGAGCCCACTCATGGACCTCAACAAGAGCATGAAAAAGTCCCTCACCAAGAAATCCCTGAGATGCCTCAAGGGATGCATTTCCCTCCACACAACTATTGGGAGCAACTCAACACCTCTTTAGGAGAATTGAGTTCCAACATGGAGCAACTAAGAGTAGAGCACCAAGAGCACTCTATCATCCTCCATGAAATCAGAGAGAACCAAAAGGCCATGAGAGAGGAGCAACAAAGGCAAGGAAGAGACATAGAGGAGCTCAAGAACTCCATTTGTTCTTCAAGAGGAAGAAGAAGCCACAGTCACTAAGGTGGACCCGTTCTTTAATCTCCTTGTTTATTTTCTTTTCTGTTTTTGGTTTTTATGCTTTATGTTTTGACTATGTTTATGTCTTTATTACATGATCATTAGTGTTTAGTGTCTATGTCTTAAAGCTATGAATGTTCCATGAATCTTTCACCTTTCTTAAATGAAAAATGTTTTCTGAAAAAGAAAAAGAAGTACATAAATTTTGAATTCTATCTTGAAAATAGTTTAATAATTTTGATGTGGTGGCAATACTTTTTGTTTTCTGAATAAATACTTGAATAGTGCATATTTTTTATAGTGAAGTTTATGAATGTTAAAATTGTTGGCTCTTAAAAGAATAATGAAAAAAGAGAAATGTTATTGATAATCTGAAAAATCATAGAATTGATTCTTGAAGCAAGAAAAAGTAGTGAAAAACACAAAGCGTGCGAAAAAAATGGTGAAAAATAAAAAAAAGAAATAAAAAGAAAAAGCAAGCAGAAAAAGCTAATAGCTCTTTAAACCAAAAGGCAAGAGCAAAAAGCCAATAACCCTTTAAACTAAAAGACAAGGGTAAAAAAGGATCCAAGGCTTTGAGCATTAATGGATATGAGGGCCCAAAGGAATAAAATCCTGGCCTAAGCGGCTAAATCAAGATGTCCCTAACCATGTGCTTGTGTCATGAAGGTCCAAGTGAAAAGCTTGAGACTGAGTGGTAAAAGTCGTGATCCAAAGCAAAAAGAGTGTGCTTAAGAACTCTGGGCACCTCTAACTGGGGACTCTAGCAAAGCTGAGTCACAATCTGAAAAGGTTCACCCAGTTATGTGTCCGTGGCATTTATGTATCCGGTGGTAATACTGGAAAACAAAATGCTAAGGGTCACGGCCAAGACTCATAAAGTAGCTGTGTTCAAGAATCAACATACTAAACTAGGAGAATCAATAGCACTATCTGAATTCTGAGTTCCTATGGATGCCAATCATTCTGAACTTCAAAGGATAAAGTGAGATGCCAAAAC
>NC_029780.3:68258584-68260195 GCF_000817695.3 Arachis duranensis | reverse complement strand
GGCTTCGGCGGTAGACAAGGCTACACTTACTTGTTTCTTACTATGCCATGAAACAAGAGAGTTTTCTAGCAAGTGACAAGTGTCGCTAGTGCTTTTCCTATCCAATTTGCAATCGGCAAAATCGGAATCGGAATAACCAATCAAATCACAAGTGGATCCTTTCGGATACCACAATCCAACATTTAATGTTCCTATGAGATACTTCATAATCCTTTTCACCGCACTTAAGTGAGATTCCTTAGGATTAGCTTGGTATCTCGCACACATGCATACACTAAACATGATATCTGGCCTACTTGCCGTTAGATAAAGTAATGATCCTATCATGCCTCTATACTTCTTTACATCTATGCTTTTACTTTGTTCATCTTTGTCAAGGTAGCAAGTAGTGCTCATTGGTGTGTCCATTGCCTTAGCATTGTCCATTCCAAATCTTTTGAGAAATTCATTGCAATATTTGGTTTGGCTAACGAAAGTTCCTTCTTTTCCTTGTTTGATTTGAAGACCAAGGAAGAAGTTGAGTTCGCCCATCATGGACATTTCAAATTCACTTTGCATGAGGTTTGAGAAAAACTTGCAAAGTGATTAGTTGAACCAAATATTATGTCATCGACGTAAACTTGTACCAAAAGGATGTTTTTGTTTTCAATCAAGATAAATAAAGTTGTATCAACCTTCCCTCTTCTAAAACCCTTTTCTATTAAAAACTTGCTCAAACGTTCATACCAAGCTCTTGGAGCTTGTTTAAGACCATAAAGAGCTTTCTTAAGTTTAAAAACATGATTAGGATTTTCATAATCCTCAAAACCGGGAGGTTGTTCAACATATACTTCTTCTTGAATGAAACCATTAAGAAAGGCACTCTTAACATCCATTTGATAAAGTTTGAAGTTATAAGAGGATGCAAAAGCAAGTAACATCCTAATTGCTTCTAATCTAGCTACGGGAGCATAAGTTTCGTCATAATCAATGCCTTCCTCTTGATTATAACCTTTAGCTACTAATCTAGCTTTGTTTCTAACAATTGTACCATTTTCATCGAGTTTATTTCTAAAAACCCATTTTGTTCCTACAATTGTTTGATTACTTGGTTTAGGCACCAATTCCCAAACGTCATTTCGTTTGAATTGGTTAAGCTCCTCTTGCATTGCCATAGCCCAATGTTCATCATCAATTGCGGACTCAATGGTAGATGGTTCAATTTGAGAAACAAAAGCACTATATGCAAATAAATTTCTAAAAGTGGATCGAGTTGTTACCCCTTTCGAAACATCACCAATGACGTTGTCTAGAGGATGATCCTTTGAAGTACGCCAATCCTTTGGAAGTGCATTCATTTGTGCTTGTGATGGTTCAATTTCTTCAACTTGAACACAATCCTTTGTTGAGCTTGTAGAGGCTTCATTTAAATCCTTTTATTTGTCTTCACCATTCAAATTTAGTGAACCAAGGTTTTCTACATTTTTGTCAAAATCTTTTCTAGCACAACAATGGTTAGTTTCATCAAAAGCAACATGAATACTTTCTTCTATAGTCATGATGCATTTATTATATACTCTAAAAGCTTTGCTAGTTAAAGAGTAGCCTAAGAAGATTCCTTCATCAGCCTTA
>NC_029780.3:68255859-68258370 GCF_000817695.3 Arachis duranensis | reverse complement strand
ATCCATGTGCAAAAGTTGTAATGGCCTTGTTGTTGAAACAATGTTTTTGGATTTAAAAGAGGCCTTTACTTGTTTTCCCTTTTGACATGCGTCGCAAAGGACGTCTTTTTCAAAACGTAGCTTTGGTAAGCCAATTACTAACTCTTTAGAGACTAACTTGTTAAGATGGTCCATGTTAGTATGAGCTACTCTACGATGCCATAACCAAGTTTCATCATTTTTGCTAACAAGGCATTTCACATCATTTGAGGAAACTTCATTTAGATTAATCATGTATACATTGTCAACACGGTGCCCAATTAGCACAATTTCATTAGTGTCTTGCCTTTTTATCAAACAACATTTTGAATCAAAGGTGACTAAGTTTCCTTTGTCACAAAGTTGGCTAACACTAATGAGATTATGTTTGAGACCTTTGACAAGTATAGCATTATCTATGGAGGTAGAAGTATTTTTACCAACTTTTCCAACGCCGATTACTTTGCCGGTGTTGTTGTCTCCATAGATCACGTTTCCTCCGTTTGTAGGCTCTATTGCGGTGAACTTTGATTCATCGCCGGTCACGTGTTTGGAGCATCCACTATCAACATACCAATTTGTATCCTTAGCTCCAACACGTACCTACAAAATAATTTAAAATTGGGATTTAGGTACCCAAGTGAATTTGGGTCCTTAATGGTTAGTATGAGCATAATGCCCATAAGGTGCCCATCTCGTATCTTGACTACGAAAGTTTATATGTTTAATTCTAGTAAAGCATACGGGTGCTATATGACCTACTTTATTACAATAATGACATATGACATTTGGATTATGCATCCTATGCATGTTTCTAAATGGTTGCCTAGGTTGTTTCCTAAATGCAACATCTTTTGATCTATATGCATTGTGATTATAATTTCTAAATGAAGCATGTTGAGGAGGATGTTTAAAGGCTTCATTCCTTTTAGGCATGCTTGCCTTTTGGGCTTGCGGTTGCCTAATAGGAGTTTTAGCATTTTTAAATTTTCCTTTTTCAAAACCCAAACCTTCCTTATTATGAACATGCTTTTGGTTTTTCAACATTTTATCTAAGTTCTTTGAAGATTCATTGAACTTAGCTAAAGTGTTCTTAAGATTTGTAATTTCATTTTCATGCATTTTACAAGATTTGTATGGATCACTACTTGTGCTACACTTATCTTTTCCAAGATTGATATTCTCGTTTTTCAACATCTCATTTTGTTTTAAAAGATCCATATTCTTTTTCTTTAGGAGAGAATAATCTTGGGTAAGTTTTGTGTACACCTCAAGTAAGGCATCATATTCATCTTGTAAATTAAAAGAAGTGGAGTTGTCATCACTAACCTTTTCTTCGCTTGCCATTAAGCAAAGATTTGCAACCTCGTCGTCATCGGAGTCGGATTCATCCTCGTTCTCCCATGATATGTATGCTTTCTCCTTCTTCTTAAATTTCTTGTTTTTGTCCTCCTTTTGAAGTTTTGGACAATTGGGTTTGATGTGTCCAACTTCTCCACACTCATAGCATTTTGGTACCTTTGTTTTGCTCTTGAAGTTTTTCTTCATTGCAAACTTATTGAATCTTTTTAATAAGAGTGCAAATTCTTCATCTCCTTCTTCTTCATTATCATCACTCTCTTCTTGCAGTGATGTTGTTTTAAGGGCGAGACTTTTCTTCTTGCTTTCTTCACCTTTTTGGCTATTTAGCATAGTCATTTTATAGGTGAGAAGATTACCTCGTAGTTGATCAAATGTAAGTTGATCATAGAGCCTTCCTTCCACAATGGCATTCACTTTGGAGTTCCATTTTGGTGTAAGGCTTGTAAGCACCTTGGTCACAATTTGTTTATCATTGTATTTTGTACCAAGCATGCTTAGATTGTTGAAGATCTTGGAGAGTCTTTCAAGAGCTTCTTCAATGCTCTCTTCATCTTTCATTTTAAAATTTTCCCATTCATGAACCAACATAAATACCTTTGATTCTTTAACGTGGTCGATTCCTTCGTAAGTGATTTGGAGTTTATCCCAAATCTCTTTAGCGGTTTCACATGTAGAGATCTTCATATAATCATGCTCGTTAAGTGCACAATGAATGAAGTTGATGGCATTATCATTCATTGCCACTTTCTTCCAATCATCATCACTATATTCATCTTCTCCTTTCGCTACTTGCTTTGAGACGGAGACTTCTCCTTCTTTAGCGCTTGTTGTCTTTGTTGGAATGTGATTTCCATTCTCAATAACTTTCCAAATCCTCACATCTTGAGAACGGATCCAAATTCTCATCTTATTTTTCCAATAAGAGTAATTTGTTCCGCTAAAAAGAGGAGGTCTAGCGGTTGAGTTACCTTCGCTAGTGTTGTTGTTGTTAAAGCCTGTGCTTGCCATGATCTTTTCCCTTAAACGGTTAAGTCTTTCAAAGGGTTAAGCTCTGATACCACTTGTAGAACCTATGCACAATTACTCAAGAGGGGGGGTGAATTGAGTATTGCAACAACAATGAATCTTTTT
>NC_029780.3:68253329-68254776 GCF_000817695.3 Arachis duranensis | reverse complement strand
AATCCATCTATTTATAGATTCCCCAAACCTTAGAAACGTTGGGGAATTAATGGGATGGAGCCTTTTTTGTCAAAACTAGCCGTTTTTTTATGTTTTTGAATTATTTGCATCAATGTATAACACTTTGCATCGATGCAAATGTGTCTTTGATGCTGAAATTTGAATTTTCAGCTAGGTTGCATCGATGCAAACTTCTTTGCATCGATGCAACAAGTCGTTGCATGCTTTGCATCGATGCAAGATGAGTGTGCATCGATGTAAACCTTAAAGAATGGCTTAAAATCTCTTTAAAATACTTAGGATTGATCTCAAACTTGTTGGAGTCAATTCCTATGCTTTTGTACCTTTGAAAAACAAGTTTTAAACCATTTGGCTAGCATCGAATTGCAAGATGTGCATCAAAACATTTTGTGAGTGTGTGTTGAGAGATTTAGCAATTGGTTCTTAACAAGAAGTTACCTAAGTCCTAAGACACTATACTTGTCTTCAAATGTTGTGGACTTGAGTTTTTTGTTGTTGTTGTGTTGCTTTCAACTCTTCATTCCTCAACGTTGAATGTTGGTTGATCTTTCAACATGCTTGTTCATTCAAGTTGTTTGTTGGTTTGTCTTTCATGTCGTTTGTTGGTTTGTCATTCATCAAAACCTACGAATACAAACTTCACATACAAGCAACATGATTTACACTGGCTTAGAACAAAATATTGACTCAGCAAATCAATATGATTTCTCAGAATCTGACTGGATTGCAAGCTGCATCCGGCAGTACTAAAGAAGCTTTCTCTGAAGGAGAAGCTTATGACCCTAAGAATCCAGCAATGGAAGAGGTGAATTACATGGGAGAATCCTATGGAAACACCTATAATCCTTCATGGAGAAATCATCAAAATTTATCATGGAAGGATCAAAATAAGCCTCAACAAGGCTTCAATAATAATAGTGGTGGGAGAAATAGGTTTGGCAACAGTAAGCCTTTTCCATCATCTTCTCAGCAACAGAAAGAGAATTCTGAGCAGAGCTTCTCTAGCTTAGCAACCATAGTCTCTGATCTATCTAAGGCCACTCTCAGTTTTATGACTGAAACAAGGTCCTCCATCAGAAATTTGGAGGCACAAGTGGGTCAGCTGAGTAAAAGAGTTACTTAAACTCCTCCTAGTACTCTCCCAAGCAATACAGAAGAGAATCCAAAGAGAGAGTGCAAGGCCATCAATATAACCAAAATGGCCGACCCTATAGAGGAGGAAGAGGCAGTGATTTCCAGTGAGGAAGACCTCAACGGACGTCCACTAACCACTAAGAAGTTCCATAATGAGGAACCAAAGGAATTTGAGGCTCATACAGAGACCATAGAGATTCCACTGAACTTACTATTACCATTCATGAGCTCTGATGAGTATTCTTCCTCTGAAGAAGATGAAGATATTGTTGAAGAGCAAGTTGCTCGATAC